>NC_048577.1:54977466-55277466 GCF_013265735.2 Oncorhynchus mykiss
TACCGAGCAGTTCCAACCTGCTTTTTTGTGCTTCAAAGTCAGCAAATCGGCGTCGAAAGTCAGTGGTAAGCATACCTATTTTATCAGCCAACTGTGTGCTCGGGAACGCACTGGTAGAGAGCTTCTCTTTCATGGTCTGGCAGCTGGGAAAGTGGCTCAAATTTTCTTTCCGCATCTGCGTCTCCCACAGAGTCAGTTTGGTTTTAAATGCCTTCACTGTACTGTACATATCAGAGATGACACGATCCCGACCCTGCAGCTGCAAGTTTATTGCATTCAGATGACTCGTAATGTCACACAGAAAAGCCATTTCACACAGAAACATTTCGTCTCGGAGTTGTGTTGTGTCTTTCCCTTTGCTGTCCAAGAATAGACAAATCTCCTCACGAAGCTCGAAACATCTTTGAAGCACCTTTCCCTGGCTTAGCCATCGCACCTCTGTGTGATAAGGCAAATCACCATGCTCCGTTTCTAACTCCGTCAGAAATGCCTTGAACTGGCGGTGATTCAAACCTTTGGCTCTGATAAAGTTAACTGTGCGCGTGATGATGCTCATTACATGCTCCATTTTCAAGGCTTTACCGCACAACGCTTCCTGGTGTATGATACAATGATAAGCTGTCAGCTCACCTGTCGCGTTTTCCTCTTGCATCTTTTCCCGTATCTTCGCCACCAGTCCGCTCCTGTGTCCACACATCGCAGGTGCTCCGTCGGTTGTCAAACCCACGAGTTTTTCCCAAGGCAGCTCCATCTCATTTACACATCTTGACACCTCTTCATACAAATCATGCCCCGTAGTTGTGCCATGCATAGGACGTAAAGCCAAAAACTCCTCTGTCACGCTTAGGCTGGAGTCCACTCCGCGGATGAAAATTGACAACTGGGCAATGTCAGAAATGTCGGTGCTCTCATCCACAGCCAAGGAATATGCAATAAAATCTTTTCCCTTTTTCACAAGCTGCTCTTTTAGATTGATGGACAACTGGTCTACTCTCTCGGCAATGGTGTTTCTGCTCAGACTCACATTTAAAAAGAGTTGCCTTTTTTCTGGGCAAACTTCGTCACAAACTTTAATCATGCAGTTTTTGATGAAATCCCCCTCCGTAAATGGCCGGGCTGATTTAGCGATCTCTTCTGCCAAAATAAAACTGGCCTTGACAGCAGCCTGGCCTTGTGATTTGGCTTTTTTGAACAGAGCCTGTCGAGATTTGAGGCCTCGTTTTAATTCCTCTGCCTTTTGTAGCCTTTGTTCCATGTCCATATTCTTGTTTTTGTCCGCGTGTTTCGTTTCATAATGTCGTCTCAGATTATACTCTTTCAGTACCGCCACACTTTCTCCACACAGAAGACACACAGGTTTTCCAGCTACCTTCGTGAACATATACTCCGACTCCCACCTTGTTTGAAACCCCCGGTTCTCAGTATCCACCTTCCGTTTTGCCATTTTTGATGGGTATCTGAAAGTTAATTTTACTGTGATGCTGACGACTGCTGTGCCAATAAATATTGAAATGAAGCAGCCTACTGCTCGGTGCGTCACCTTTGCATTGTGGGAAATGTAGTATTGGTGCGTGTAAAAGATCTGCGGGCTGCCGGCTTGCTGCGGGCCGGTTCTAATAATAAATCAAGATCATCCCAGGGGCCGTAAAAAACCTTCTTGCGGGCCGGATGTGGCCCGCGGGCCTTGACTCTGACATATGTGCAGTAGATGGTATCAAGTACAGTATATACATATGAGATGAGTAATGTAGGGTATGTAAACATATAAAAGTGGCATTGTTTAAAGTGGCTAGTGATACATGTATTGCATAAAGATGGCAAGATGCAGTAGATGGTATAGAGTACAGTGTATACATATGAGATGAGTAATGTAGGGTATGTAAACATTATATTAAGAGGCATTGTTTAAAGTGGCTAGTGATATATTTTTTAAATTCATTTTTCCATTATTAAAGTGGCTAGAGTTGAGTCAGTATGTTGGCAGCAGCCACTCAATGTTAGTGGTGGCTGTTTAACAGTCTGATGGCCTTGAGATAGAAACTATTTTTCAGTCTCTCGGTCCCTGCTTTGATGCACCTGTACTGAGGAATATGTGTGTGTGTGCACATGCATTTGTGTGTGTGTGTCAGGTCCTTTGAACCTGACCAATATCAGCATCTCCAGTTTGAATCAACTGGATGAGAGATCATCTGTCTGGGAACCACATGTACACAGACACCCAAGTCAGCTAGGTGAAGTCAGCTAGCCCAATTCAGCTAGTTGAAGTCAGATAGCCCAAGTCAGCTAGGTGAAGTCAGCTAGCCCAAGTCAGCTAGGTGAAGTCAGCTAGCCCACGTCAGCTAGGTGAAGTCAGCTAGCCCAAGTCAGCTAGCCCAAGTCAGCTAGCCCAAGTCAGCTAGCCCAATTCAGCTAGTTGAAGTCAGATAGCCCAAGTCAGCTAGGTGAAGTCAGCTAGCCCAAGTCAGCTAGCCCAATTCAGCTAGTTGAAGTCAGATAGCCCAAGTCAGCTAGGTGAAGTCAGCTAGCCCAAGTCAGCTAGGTGAAGTCAGCTAGGTGAAGTCAGCTAGCCCAAGTCAGCTAGGTGAAGTCAGCTAGCCCAAGTCAGCTAGGTGAAGTCAGCTAGCCCAAGTCAGCTAGGTGAAGTCAGCTAGCCCAAGTCAGCTAGGTGAAGTCAGCTAGCCCAAGTCACCTTGCCCAAGTCAGCTAGCCCAATTCAGCTAGTTGAAGTCAGCTAGCCCAAGTCAGCTAGCCCAAGTCAGCTAGGTGAAGTCAGCTAGCCCAAGTCAGCTAGGTGAAGTCAGCTAGCCCAAGTCAGCTAGCTCAAGTCAGCTAGCCCAAGTCAGCTAGGTGAAGTCAGCTAGCTCAAGTCAGCGAGCCCAAGTCAGCTAGCCCAAGTCAGCTAGGTGAAGTCAGCTAGGTGAAGTCAGCTAGCCCAAGTCAGCTAGGTGAATTCAGCTAGCCCAAGTCAGCTAGTTGAAGTCAGATAGCCCAAGTCAGCTAGGTGAAGTCAGCTAGCCCAAGTCAGATAGGTGAAGTCAGCTAGCCCAAGTGAGATAGGTGAAGTCAGCTAACCCAAGTCAGCTAGGTGAAGTGAGATAGCTGAAATCAGCTAGCCCAAGTCAGCTAGCTCAAGTCAGCTAGGTGAAAGTATTTACTAAAATAAACTGAAGTAAAAATGTTAATAACATTTTAATAAAATAAATAAAAATAATATATATGCACAAACTCTTCTGAACTGTTTTGGCTGGGAAGCATGCAGACGCCTTAAGAGAGAGATGAAGGCGGAGAACATCGAAAGATAGTTTTGAAACAGTCAAAATGAATCATGAACAAACATTTGGCACATATCTCTCAGCTTGTCTTTCCTATTTGTTACACGTCATTAACATTCCCCTATTCATTTTCTATGAAGAATAGTTCCATGCATAGTCCATTCAGAGACCAATTAACAGTAAAACAAAGTCAAAGTTGACGTGACATACATGACTCAAACGTACACCTGTCGAAAAAGACGTGTTTGAAACGGTGCTTAAACAATGGTCTCTATGGATACTGGCATCTGCAGAGCAAATATAGAATAATGATAGGTTTTTAAGCATAAACAGCCATTGTAAATCCATGTAAGGAGAGGGCAGACTGGCACTGTGGAATTCACAGCTCTGAAAATGACTTCCTGCCTGCGTTCAAAATGACACCCTATTCCCTATATAGTGCACTACGTTCGACCAGGGCCCATAGGGCATATATAGGGTGCCATTTCTGTGATTTAGGAATAGGAAAGACAGACATAGAGTCACAATGAGGTCAACATGCAGCCTTTCTTTCATCAGATGTTTTTTGTCTTTTCTTCCGTACTAATTGCTCTATCTGGGCCTGTATGCTGGCAGTTCTGGATCCAGAAATATAAACGTCAAAAATGTAGAAACAAACAGTCTTTTCTGGTGGTGATGTTGAAAACACATGTATGAAGAGAGAATGTGTGTGTCTGGTGGTGGGGAGGAACGGTGTATACGTGTGTGTGTGTGCTTGTGTTCATGTGTGTGTGTCTATATGTCTACGTGTGTGTGCTACTGATACATTTCCATAGCTAGCGGCCGGCAGATGGTGTGTACATGTGTCAGCCATTATGGCAAATTACAAGTCCTCCCCACCGAAAAGGAGAACGTTCCGCTCTCATTTAGTCATTTCCAGGACTGGAGAAGAGGAGCTCTGGGCTATAGTTGTGAGAGCCACAAGATTCCCAGCAGAGATGGTTGAAAACCATTATGACAGATCCCTCTACCACCACCCATGAGAGGGTAGTTAGCGTCTACATTGATATCTGGAGTCCTTTAGAAAACCTTACCCGATGCCTATATTGTGGCTGCCTCCCAAATGACAACCTGTTCCCAATAGAGTGCACTACTTCTGACCGGGTCAAAAGTAGTGACCATATAGAGAAGAGTGTGCAATTTGGGACGAACAGATTTTGTCTGAATGTTACTATGTCCTCTTCATCAAGATATTTAGTAATAATATTGGAATATTTAGTAATAATAATGGAACTTCTATTGTGATGTGTATCTCTTCTTTTGTAGTGATCTAAAGTAGACCACCCCTCACTCCAATCACCAGAGATCTAGTGTAGTACAAGGCAGTGTCTGAAGTTTGTCTTGTGTGAAAAGAGAATAGAAATCTCCCTTACCCCCAGGTGCGCTAAGTCCATCTCTCCATTCCCACACACACACACACACACACACACACACACACACACACACACACACACACACACACACACACACACACACACACACACACACGTATACACACACCTCTGATTGTAAAAGGATATCCCCCTGGGTCTACAGTCAGACAGGATCTCAGAATTCAAAGAGATACAACAAAGTCGATGGTGACACAGTTCTATACAGTGAAAGCACCACCCCTCCTCTCTTCCTCCCTCCCTTTTTTTCATTCCCTCTTTTATCTGAATGCCACAGGTGAATGATAGATGGATGGAGAGATGGAGGGTTGGGTGAGGTGAGGTGACTGATCTCTCCATTTAACCCACCCTCCAGGGTCCCTACACCAGTGTATATCCTACCCCCAGGCCTCCCCTCCCCTCTTCCATCCCCCCAGCCTAAAGCACTACCCAGACCCATACAAGTGCATCCATGCAGCTGGCCTCCAGGTTGGCTGTCATAGCATAGCAGACCCTAAGGCTTGTAGGGACACCACTAATAAGGTGTTTTTTTGGAATAGAAAGTTATTGGAACTTACTCTAAGAACCTCAAAGGCTGTTTGGATCAACAGACTGTTGCACACATGATGCTGCTGGGCTTAGATATGGTGTAGATGGTGTATGATGTGTGATTGGAAACATTGGTTTACACACCTGTTGTTGACTTGTGGTTGAAGTCTGGTTAAAATATGCATATATTTTGTGAATCCAACAGAAAACAATCTCTATATATTGATCAGTATGTTGAAAAAAAATATTTAATTGATGTAATGTATTTTTGCCTGGTGGGAGGTTTGTAACAATGTGTTCCTATTTAATACATGTATAGTTACAGTATCCACTGTGATAGGACTGTGAACAAGATCTATGCAGGTCTTTGTCACACATCCAGAAGCCAGCTGAGGAGAAACCGTTTGTTTTCTGTTTTTATCACATTGGCTCTAAAGAGCTTTTCAAAGTCTTTGAAAGGGACAAGTCCACACAGGAGTCTTTCATCTAGTTTTATTTACCTTCACAGGAGTCTCTATTGTACAGAGGGAGGGAATCAGGTACAGAGCACCCTGACAGTAAGGCTGGGTATTACTCTGTATGACAGTTATGTCATCACATAAGCTACACAGCGTTTGGGAAACGCCTGCTCTACTAATCCAAAACACTGTGGTGAAAGGGGTTCAGAATGTCAAAGTGTGTGTGTGTGTGTGTGTGTGTGTACATGTGTAGCGTGTGTGTGTTTGTGTGAGAGAGCGTGAGAGAGAGAAAGAGTGTGAGAGAGAGGGAGAGAGAGAGAGAGAGAGTAAAATGAGTGAGAAGGAGAAAGAGGTAGAAAGAGGGAGAGAGAGCTCTGATTAGCTCAGTATACAGTTTCCTGCCTTGGAGCTCGCTTGAGGGATTAACCAAGACTTGTGGCTGCAAAGCTGACAGCCCCGTAAAGGTGTGTGTGTGTGCATGTCCGCGCGTGCCTGTGGAGTGTGAGTGCATATGTGCACACGCATGAGGAAATGTGTGTGTGGGGGGGGGAAAGATGCCCTTTAATCTTTGTCTGTATTCCATATTCACGTGCACAACTGTCTCTGCAGTATCATACACACACACACACACACACACTGAGGTGTTGTCTAAATGCTTTTGGGAGAGTCCCTGTGGCTTTCTTTCATTCAAGCCTCATAGTCTTAACCTCTACTGCCATGACGTCAACATGAAACCACAACCCCCTTGTTTTATGTGTTACTGTCACCATGCATTTCCACCCAGCTCTCTCTTCCATTGAACGATTCACGTACCGGAAAGGGAAGACTGGATCCTGGGCTGGGTGGTTTGACCACACCAGAATCCCTCTCCAGCTGGAATTTCTCCTTAACACTTAAAGCCTATCCACAACACTATATCAATCCACAATACCACGTGGCTGTGGAAATAGAGAGAGCATGAGAGAGAGGAGAACAAAAACAGCAGCCGTTAGTTGGTTTTCTGGAGTCAGAAATTATTGATTGGTCGCCTTTTGAAATTCCCCTGTCACCAAAGGAATGTGGAATGCCACCCTGACATCACCTGAGATCTCACAGAGGCACAATAGGTGAGACACTGCCCTCTTGATTGATTGATTGACTTATTTTATTTGTCAGTTATATATATATATATATGCATATATACGTAGTACATAGCTGTCCTCTTAGACCATGTGTCCTTTTAAATTGTTTTTTAAATTTTTTTATTCCACCTTTATTTAACCAGGTAGGCTAGTTGAGAACAAGTTCTCATTTGCAACTTCGACCTGGCCAAGATAAAGCATAGCAGTGTGAACAGACAACACAGAGTTACACATGGAGTAAACAATTAACAAGTCAATAACACAGTAGAAAAAAAAGGGGGAGTCTATATACAATGTGTGCAAAAGGCATGAGGAGGTAGGCGAATAATTACAATTTTGCAGATTAACACTGGAGTGATAAATGATCAGATGGTCATGTACAGGTAGAGATATTGGTGTGCAAAAGAGCAGAAAAGTAAATAAATAAAAACAGTATGGGAATGAGGTAGGTGAAAATGGGTGGGCTATTTACCAATAGACTATGTACAGCTGCAGCGATCGGTTATGATTGTATGATTGTAAATTATGATGTCCTCTTAAATGATGGTGTCCTCTTAGACCATGGTGTCCACTTAAATTATGGTGTCCTCTTAGACCATGGTGTCCTCTTAAATTATTGTGTCCTCTTAGACCATGGTGTCCTCTTAGACCATGTGTCCTCTTAGACCATGGTGTCCTCTTAAACCATGTGTCCTCTTAGACCATGGTGTCCTCTTAGACCATGGTGTCCTCTTAAGTTATGGTGTCCTCTTAGACCATGGTGTCCTCTTAGACCATGGTGTCCTCTTAAGTTATGGTGTCCTCTTAAGTTATGGTGTCCTCTTAGACCATGGTGTCCTCTTAGACCATGGTGTCCTCTTAAGTTATGGTGTCCTCTTAGACCATGGTGTCCACTTAGACCATGGTGTCCTCTTAGACCATGGTGTCCTCTTAGACCATGGTGTCCTCTTAGACCATGGTGTCCTCTTAAGTTATGGTGTCCTCTTAGACCATGGTGTCCTCTTAGACCATGGTGTCCTCTTAAGTTATGGTGTCCTCTTAGACCATGGTGTCCACTTAGACCATGGTGTCCTCTTAGACCATGGTGTCATCTTCTACCATGGTGTCCTCTTAGACCATGGTGTCCTCTTAGACCATGGTGTCCTCTTAAGTTATGGTGTCCTCTTAGACCATGGTGTCCTCTTAGACCATGGTGTCATCTTCTACCATGGTGTCCTCTTAGACCATGGTGTCATCTTCTACCATGGTGTCCTCTTAGACCATGGTGTCCTCTTAGACCATGGTGTCCTCTTCTACCATGAAGCACATCATCTCCACTGCCTCACTGTTGAGTCACGTCCAGTAGAACACATATCATATGGCTTGTGAGAACACGCACACCCCAGACAGAGCATTGGCTGGGGATGATATCTTCAACCGGAGGGGACAGGAGTGTACCTAGATATGTGCATGTCTGATGTCTGATGGCCAATGCTCCTGAGGGGACACTGAGTATTAGGTTAAGAATGTCTTTCCTCTGTAACAAGACACAGTTATGAGAGTGGAACTTCAAGGGGGGTGAGGGGGTTTCCTTCAAAAGTCACTCCCTTAGGGAAGTATGGGTACCTCTACCTCAGTCTTGGTATATTCACTCTTAGGGAACTCTGGGTACCTCTACCTCAGTCTTGTGTAGAGGAGAGGGTTGGAGTTGGGCGTCTGTGTTCCCGCAGTGGATGGAGGGGGTTTGGTCTCTCTCTCTCTCTCTCTCTCTCTCTCTATCTCTCTCTCTCTCTCTCTCTCTCTCTCTCTCTCTCTCTCAACCTCATTCGCATAATCCGTTTCTACAGTTGATAGGTTGTTTGTCACAGATTGCTGTAACAAAATGATTTACAACTGAGTCAAGTTTAAACCCCCAGCCTGAAAGCAAAGTAAAGATGCTGTAACAGTTCCAACATCCAGTACATTTGAAAGAGCCGCTGCACTGTGGCTGAACCTGCACTCCTCCAAAATGTATGGGGGTGGAGAGAGGAGCAGAACACCAGTTTCTCATTGACGTAACAGTTGGATTAATAAAAAGTTGTATTGTTGAATTGAAGTAACGTTTATCCATAGAGCAGTGGTTCCCCAACTTTATTAAACCACAAGCATAAAGCACAGAATATGGGGATTTTACAGCATTTCATTTCACCATCCATATTTAGAGCGGACTAATCTAACCCTCTCTCATGTCTTTGATGAATATGGACCACACAACACGCATTCCTAACCAACTCTTAATACCTGTCAGTCTGGTCCACAGTACACTCACGGTACACTCCGTACATGGCTACAAAGACATTGAACCCAGTGGAAAGAAGCTGACGAATAGACAGAATAAATAAATGTCAGTTGAATGATTTGGAGGATTAGGAGGTATTTGCCTCCTTGGCACGCCATTCAAAGAGCAACATGTGAAGGCAGATGTGTGAATATTAAAACTGAACTGGCCAATTTTAGATACTAAATCAACGTTTTTTCAATGGTGAAATATTAATCATGTTTGAATGTATTATTTTTGTTATTTCAAAAAGTGATAGTCAGGATCTGGTGAAGTTGATGGTCTTGGCGTTGTTCATATACAGTATAAAGTAATGTCAATGAATCCCTCAACATCTCTTTCATGTCAGGATATTATATGCTCTTAGAAAAAATGGTTCCAAAGGGTTCTTCGGCTGTCCCCATAGGAGAACCCTTTTTGGTTCTGTGTGTGTGTGTGTGTGTGTTTGTTTGTGTGTGTGTGTGTGTGTGTGTGTGTGTGTGTGTGTGTGTGTGTGTGTGTGTGTGTGTGTGTGTGTGTGTGTGTGTGTGTGTGTGTGAAGCAGGTTAGGGAGGTGTGTTCACACAGGAGGAGCTGAAGGGCAGAAAGCTGTAGAAATACGGAATTCCCCTCAATCAGGTGATGAGGGGGATCCAGATGTTAATAGAAATGAACCCACATGTTCACACGTGCACACACACACACACACACACACACACACACACACACCATGTCTCCTCCACAGTGTAAATTTGGAACAATCCCGTCTCTCCTCCTCTCTTCCTCCAACTCTGGTGTTTATCCACACTAAAGAAAGACAGCCCTTCTCCATATCTCCCATCTATTTCATCACAGTATCTCCTGTTCTCATCCAAACACACACATCCTCTCTCTCGTCTCTGGTTAGGGCTTCTAGTGTTATATGAGATGCAGATCATGTTGTGCGCGTTTGTGTGCGTGTGTGTGCGTGTTTGTGTGTGTGTATGTGTGTATTGCATGCATAGGTCTGCATGTGTGTGTGTTCGTGTGTGTGTCTGCAAGTTAGGACCCCCCAGGACGCAGATGGTAGTCCTGATTGCTAACATCTGTGGTAAAAATTCAGGGTGTCTTAGGAGATCCAGATCCCCTTTCTTCTCCTGAATTTAAGAGGACACCATGGTCTAAGAGGACACCATAATTTAAGTGGACACCATGGTCTAAGAGGACACCATAATTTAAGTGGACACCATGATTTAAGAGGACACCATGGCAATTACCCATAATTCAAATCATCCCCCAGCATATGAGGAGGGTTATGGAGACATGTGGATGTGTGTGTTTGGATTTTACATTTTAATCTGAACACATCCTCAATACCATAAACACATTATAACCTGAACACAGCCTCAACACCATAAACACATTATAACCTGAACACATCCTCAACACCATAAACACATTATAACCTGAACACAGCCTCAACACCATAAACACATTATAACCTGAACACAGCCTCAACACCATAAACACATTATAACCTGAACACAGCCTCAACACCATAAACACATTATAACCTGAACACAGCCTCAATACCATAAACACATTATAACCTGAACACAGCCTCAACACCATAAACACATTATAACCTGAACACATCCTCAACACCATAAACACATTATAACCTGAACACATCCTCAACACCATAAACACATTATAACCTGAACACAGCCTCAACACCATAAACACATTATAACCTGAACACATCCTCAACACCATAAACACATTATAACCTGAACACAGCCTCAACACCATAAACACATTATAACCTGAACACATCCTCAACACCATAAACACATTATAACCTGAACACAGCCTCAACACCACAAACACATTATAACCTGAACACAGCCTCAACACCATAAACACATTATAACCTGAACACATCCTCAACACCATAAACACATTATAACCTGAACACATCCTCAACACAATAAACACATTATAACCTGAACACATCCTCAACACCATAAACACATTATAACCTGAACACAGCCTCAACACCATAAACACATTATAACCTGAACACAGCCTCAACACCACAAACACATTATAACCTGAACACAGCCTCAACAACATAAACACATTATAACCTGAACACAGCCTCAACACCATAAACACATTATAACCTGAACACAGCCTCAACACCATAAACACATTGTAACCTGAACACAGCCTCTCTTCATATAGTGTTGCTATGCGTTTCCTTTCTTATTCTGTTGCTTTGGTCTACTGTACCATCATGTTTGATGATAAAAGCAGACAAAGGTAAACAATCAGAGACATAATTAACCTTCTCTCTCTCTCTCCCTTTCCCCCCCCAGTCCTCCCTCCGTCCCTCTATAAAAAGGAAACTTGTCCCTGATCCAAGAGACACCCAGTACAATACCAGCAGCGTGGTCGGTTGGTGTATAGTGTAATATTCACTTTGAGGCTCTCAGAGCCAGCCGGTTCTGTCTGGCGGTTCCATCTCCAAAGACAACGATGACAGCCCAGATAAGAGGTTGTTTTTCCAAACACCTGCTATTCATCCAACATCCAACTGACCCTTAGAGCAGGGAGGTTACAGGAATGTCAGCTTTACGCCTGGTACAGTAGATGGTGTGATAAAGTCTGCTATAAAGGAGCTTAGGCCATTTGAAGACCTATATCATTTCTCAGATGTTTCACGTTGTTTATGTTCTCAGTAGAGACCCACATAGAGACCCTCTTGCTCGGCAGTTCACGTAGAGTACCTCACATTTTACTGTACTTGTCGTCCAATTCCACAACATACCCTCTCACTATAAATGAACTGACCAAAATGAACTAAGTAAGAGAGGCTAGTAAGAGAAAGACTGAGTTAGCTTTAAATCATATTGTTACAATGTCGGTTTCTCACAAGTTCTAGCACACCAAAGGCCTTTACTGTACAATGTTGCAATGTTTATAGTCTGTATGTTGTGACAGACATGCTGCCAATAGATACCGTTCATCTTATGCAGTCTGTAAACTACACATCAGGTTACGTTGCACTTCACCTCTATCTGAGAGGCAGAGACCTAATAACCTCATTATTTCCCAGGTTCTCCTCTACACTTGAATCGCCGTCTATAACACATGTTCACCTGACAGAGTGGAATTAGAACAATGCCCAGCCTGGAGCAGTGTCACGGGACCCGGATGTTCTGAACGTTCCCTTTGATCCTCAGTAGAAAATCACATTCCCATTCCATTTATAAAGCACTGTTTATGCTTTCATTCATCACGTAGGGACTGGGAGAGAGACAGATGTTTGGCTAGGCTATGTATGCCCCTCGGAACCTGGGTTCAAATACTATTTGAAACCTTTTCAAATACTTTGAGCAATTGCTTTAGCCAGTATGGAATGCCAGGTTGGTGGGGTTTGGACTTCTGGGACTATTCTATTGGTTCCATTGCAACAGGCAAGCTCAATTAAGAGCTTGATCAAGTATTTGAAAGGTTAGCAAAGAGGATTTGAAACCAGGTCTGGCATGCCCCTGAGAAACACATGGATGGCAGCCTCCTTATGTAGGACCAGGCAGCCGTCCTATAGCACCATGTGTAAGATGGTGAGGTGGTGGTGGTAACACACATCTTGTAGATATTATTCCATGATGAAAGGATGGTTGTGTATTAGTGTTAAGGACAGGAAACAAAAGCTTTGTTCTCTGTATACACAGTGCAGTACGTGCAGGGGCCTTCGACATCTGACCAAGACCTCTGTGGTGTGCAAAGCAAACCACCAAACCAGTGTAATTGCTGATGGATGCCTTGAGTATGTGTTCACCTTGATGAGGCTGTATAAAGGCCTATATACTGTATGTACAGTACAACTGCCACTGGTCACAGGAAATGGTTCTTTACCGTGTGGTTCCAAATAAAAACAGGTGCCTCTATGAAAAACATCTACCGACAAGTGGCTGTGGTATCATCAGATCAAGATGTGCTATGAATGAGTCAGTGGATATGTGTGTGTGTGATCTGAAGAGTGTTTAGACTTGATGCTGGGGGGAGGTAGTAGTGCTTTAATCTGATTAAGGCTTTCCTGTCCTTTATTATCAGAATGGGGCCCCAAAGGTCATGGGAGGAAAAGCCCCAAAGGTCAGGGGAGGAAAAGCCCCAAAGCTCAGGGGAGGAAAAGCCCCAAAGGTCAGGAGAAGAAAAGCCCCAAAGGTCAGGAGAGGAAAAGCCCCAAAGGTCAGGGGAAGAAAACAAGAGTTAGAGCCTCACTCTGTTCCACCATATTCTATCTGAAGGTTTCTACTTGTTTGGTTTTGTCTTCATTATACACACTTGATTTCTATTACATTAATTATGTTCCTTATTTAACCCTCTGGCTTCCCTCTCTGTTTTGTGTGTTATTGTTGTCATGTGGGTTCGTGTTCTTGTGCTTTGGATTTTTGTGTTTTCCATGTTGGAATATTCTTCTTTTTTTTCCGGACGATACTCATCTCTGTGTCCCGCGCCTGACTCTACCTTTCACCATTCACCAACACCCTCACAATTATACCCTTTTCCCTATTTAGTGCACTACTTTTGACCAAAGCCCTATCTTTGAACAGAGCCCTAGGGGCCCTGGATGGTCGAAAGTGATGTACTATATAGGGAATAGGATGCCATTTGGGACTCAGGCAAGGTCAATGCTGCCGGTCATCGGTCTTGTATCAGAGGAAGAGGAACTAGTCATTAATTAACCAGTAAGGGGATTAGACACGGTTTCAGCAGAGCCCCATCTGTTTCCTCCATTATGATATCAAGACTCGGTTCCCCAATGTCTACAAATGTCTGAACTTGGCTTGGAGATACAAGTACACAAATACACTACCCTCCACTGATGGAAAAAGTCCCATTGTCATACTAGTAAAAGTAAAGATACCTTAATAGAAAATGACTGAAGCAAAAGTGAAAGTCACCCAGTAAAATACTACTTGAGAAAAAGTCTAAAAGTTATCGGATTTAAATATACTCAGAAGTGAATGTAATTTCTAAAATGTACTTTAGTATCAAAAGTAAAAGTATAAATCATTTAAAATTCCTTATATAAAGCAAACCAGATGGCACCCTTTTCTAGTTTTTTTATTACAGTGCCTTGCGAAAGTATTCGGCCCCCTTGAACTTTGCGACCTTTTGCCACATTTCAGGTTTCAAACATAAAGATATAAACCATTTTTTTGTGAAGAATCAACAACAAGTGGGACACAATCATGAAGTGGAACGACATTTATTGGATATTTCAAACTTTTTTAACAAATCAAAAACTGAAAAATTGGGCGTGAAAAATTATTCAGCCCCCTTAAGTTAATACTTTGTAGCGCCACCTTTTGCTGCGATTACAGGTGTAAGTCGCTTGGGGTATGTCTCTATCAGTTTTGCACATCGAGAGACTGACATTTTTTCCAATTCCTCATTGCAAAACAGCTCGAGCTCAGTGAGGTTGGATGGAGAGCATTTGTGAACAGCAGTTTTCAGTTCTTTCCACAGATTCTCGATTGGATTCAGGTCTGGACTTTGACTTGGCCATTCTAACACCTGGATATGTTTATTTTTGAACCATTCCATTGTAGATTTTGCTTTATGTTTTGGATCATTGTCTTGTTGGAAGACAAATCTCCGTCCCAGTCTCAGGTCTTTTGCAGACTCCATCAGGTTTTCTTCCAGAATGGTCCTGTATTTGGCTCCATCCATCTTCCCATCAATTTTAACCATCTTCCCTGTCCCTGCTGAAGAAAAGCAGGCCCAAACCATGATGCTGCCACCACCATGTTTGACAGTGGGGATGGTGTGTTCAAGGTGATGAGCTGTGTTGCTTTTACGCCAAACATAACGTCTTGCATTGTTGCCAAAAAGTGCAATTTTGGTTTCATCTGACCAGAGCACCTTCTTCCACATGTTTGGTGTGTCTCCCAGGTGGCTTGTGGCAAACTTTAAACAACACTTTTTATGGATATCTTTAAGAAATTGCTTTCTTCTTGCCACTCTTCCATAAAGGCCAGATTTGTGCAATATACAACTGATTGTTGTCCTATGGACAGAGTCTCCCACCTCAGCTGTAGATCTCTGCAGTTCATCCAGAGTGATCATAGGCCTCTTGGCTGCATCTCTGATCAGTCTTCTCCTTGTATGAGCTGAAAGTTTAGAGGGACGGCCAGGTCTTGGTAGATTTGCAGTGGTCTGATACTCCTTCCATTTCAATATTATCGCTTGCACAGTGCTCCTTGGGATGTTTAAAGCTTGGGAAATCTTTTTGTATCCAAATCCGGCTTTAAACTTCTTCACAACAGTATCTCGGACCTGCCTGGTGTGTTCCTTGTTCTTCATGATGCTCTCTGCGCTTTTAACGGAACTCTGAGACTATGACAATGCAGGTGCATTTATACGGAGACTTGATTACACACAGGTGGATTGTATTTATCATCATTAGTCATTTAGGTCAACATTGGATCATTCAGAGATCCTCACTGAACTTCTGGAGAGAGTTTGCTGCACTGAAAGTAAAGGGGCTGAATAATTTTGCACGCCCAATTTTTCAGTTTTTGATTTGTTAAAAAAGTTTGAAATATCCAATAAATGTCGTTCCACTTCATGATTGTGTCCCACTTGTTGTTGATTCTTCACAAAAAAATACAGTTTTATATCTTTATGTTTGAAGCCTGAAATGTGGCAAAAGGTCGCAAAGTTCAAGGGGGCCGAATACTTTCGCAAGGCACTGTAATTCAAGGATAGCAAGGAGACACACTTCATCACTCAGGCATAATTTACAAATGAAGCGTGTGTGTTTAGTGAGTCTGCCAGATCAGAGGCAGTAGGGATGACCAGGGATGCTCTCTTAATACGTATGTGAATTGAACCAATTTAATGTCTTGCTAAGCATTCAAAATGTAACGACTACTTTTGGGAGTAAAGGAAAAAGTCAAAGTAAATCATTTTCATTAAGAATGTAGTGAAGTAAAAGTACAAGTTGTCAAAAATATAAATAGTAAAGTAAAATACAAATACACAAAAAAAACGACTTAAGTAGTACTTTAAAGTATTTGTACTTAAGTACACCACTGGTAGTACCTATGGTGTTAAAGTTTATGGTGTAGGTATATATATAAACAAGTATTTGCAATAAATGAATGTGAACCCCCAGAGGACATGCCTGAAACTCAATATGCTATCAAATCAAATCAAAGTTGATTTATTTCACTTGACCATTTGTGATTGACCACAACTCTCTCTTGACTAAAGATCCTAGAGATCAAACCAACACATTATTCCAATGGTATTTATTGTAATGTTGACAAACAAACAACACCAGTCAAATTGAGGAATTAGTTGACAACCTGCTTCAAAAGCACTAGGACAATGCATGTTTGTGTTCCGTCCCCTAATCCCATACCTTACACTGCCACCTTTGAACTCTCCCTCTCTGATCCTCTGTCCTTTGAAATGAGCTACTCCACACCTGCTCCACAGAAATATAAAGAACTAGAGACCCCCAATCCTTCCTTTGTTTGGGATTCCTCTGGAGCAGTGGCTGTAGGTGTTTAACACACATCTGCTCAGCAGTGTTGTTTAGGGTTTGGTACTGTACTGTACTAATCTACCATGCTGGTGTTGGTACTGTACTATACTATACTGTACTACTCTACTATCCTAGTGTTGGTACTATGCTGTACTGTACTATACTGTACTACTTTACAATGCTGGTGTTGGTATTGTACTATACTGTACTACTCTACCATGCTGGTGTTGGTACTGTACTATACTGTACTACTGTACCATGCTGGTGTTGGTACTGCACTGTACTGTACTACTCTACCATGCTGGTGTTGGTACTGTACTATACTGTACTGTACTACTCTACCATGCTGGTGTTGATACTATACTGTACTGTACTATTCTACCATGCTGTTGTTGGTACTATACTGTACTACTCTACCATGCTGTTGTTGGTACTATACTATACTGTACTACTCTACCATGCTGGTGTTGGAACTATACTGTACTGTACTACTCTACCATGCTGTTGTTGGTACTATACTGTACTACTCTACCATGCTGTTGTTGGTACTATACTGTACTACTCTACCATGCTGTTGTTGGTACTATACTGTACTACTCTACCATGCTGTTGTTGGTACTATACTATACTGTACTACTCTACCATGCTGTTGTTGGTACTATACTGTACTGTACTACTCTACCATGCTGTTGTTGGTACTATACTGTACTGTACTACTCTACCATGCTGTTGTTGGTACTATACTGTACTGTACTACTCTACCATGCTGTTGTTGGTACTATACTGTACTGTACTACTCTACCATGCTGTTGTTGGTACTATACTGTACTGTACTACTCTACCATGCTGTTGTTGGTACTATACTGTACTGTACTACTCTACCATGCTGTTGTTGGTACTATACTGTACTACTCTACCATGCTGTTGTTGGTACTGTACTGTACTGTACTACTCTACCATGCTGTTGTTGGTACTATACTGTACTGTACTACTCTACCATGCTGGTGTTGGTTCTATACTGTACTGTACTACTCTACCATGCTGTTGTTGGTACTGTACTGTACTGTACTACTCTACCATGCTGTTGTTGGTACTATACTGTACTGTACTACTCTACCATGCTGTTGTTGGTACTATACTGTACTGTACTACTCTACCATGCTGGTGTTGGTACTATACTGTACTGTACTACTCTACCATGCTGGTGTTGGTTCTATACTGTACTGTACTACTCTACCATGCTGTTGTTGGTACTATACTGTACTGTACTACTCTACCATGCTGGTGTTGGTACTATACTGTACTACTCTACCATGCTGGTGTTGGTACTATACTGTACTGTACTACTCTACCATGCTGTTGTTGGTACTGTACTATACTGTACTACTCTACCATGCTGGTGTTGGTACTATACTGTACTGTACTACTCTACCATGCTGTTGTTGGTACTGTACTATACTGTACTACTCTACCATGCTGGTGTTGGTACTATACTGTACTGTACTACTCTACCATGCTGGTGTTGGTACTGTACTATACTGTACTACTGTACCATGCTGGTGTTGGTACTGCACTGTACTGTACTACTCTACCATGCTGGTGTTGGTACTGTACTATACTGTACTACTGTACCATGCTGGTGTTGGTACTGCACTGTACTGTACTACTCTACCATGCTGGTGTTGGTACTGTACTATACTGTGCTACTGTACCATGCTGGTGTTGGTACTGTACTATACTGTACTACTGTACCATGCTGGTGTTGGTACTGTACTATACTGTACTACTCTACCATGCTGGTGTTGGTACTGTACTATACTGTACTACTCTACCATGCTGGTGTTGGTACTATACTGTACTGTACTACTCTACCATGCTGGTGTTGGTACTGTACTATACTGTACTACTCTACCATGCTGTTGTTGGTACTGTACTGTACTGTACTACTCTACCATGCTGTTGTTGGTACTATACTGTACTACTCTACCATGCTGGTGTTGGTACTATACTATACTGTACTACTCTACCATGCTGGTGTTGGTTCTATACTGTACTGTACTACTCTACCATGCTGTTGTTGGTACTATACTGTACTGTACTACTCTACCATGCTGTTGTTGGTACTATACTGTACTGTACTACTCTACCATGCAGTTGTTGGTAATATACTGTACTGTACTACTCTACCATGCTGTTGTTGGTACTATACTGTACTGTACTACTCTACCATGCTGTTGTTGGTACTATACTGTACTGTACTACTCTACCATGCTGGTGTTGGTACTATACTGTACTGTACTACTCTACCATGCTGTTGTTGGTACTATACTGTACTGTACTACTCTACCATGCTGGTGTTGGTTCTATACTGTACTGTACTACTCTACCATGCTGTTGTTGGTACTATACTGTACTGTACTACTCTACCATGCTGGTGTTGGTACTATACTGTACTGTACTACTCTACCATGCTGGTGTTGGTACTATACTGTACTACTCTACCATGCTGTTGTTGGTACTATACTGTACTGTACTACTCTATCATGCTGTTGTTGGTACTATACTGTACTGTACTACTCTATCATGCTGGTGTTGGTTCTATACTGTACTGTACTACTCTACCATGCTGGTGTTGGTACTATACTGTACTACTCTACCATGCTGTTGTTGGTACTATACTGTACTGTACTACTCTACCATGCTGGTGTTGGTTCTATACTGTACTGTACTACTCTACCATGCTGGTGTTGGTTCTATACTGTACTGTACTACTCTACCATGCTGGTGTTGGTTCTATACTGTACTGTACTACTCTATCATGCTGTTGTTGGTACTATACTGTACTACTCTACCATGCTGTTGTTGGTACTATACTGTACTACTCTACCATGCTGGTGTTGGTACTATACTGTACTACTCTACCATGCTGTTGTTGGTACTATACTGTACTGTACTACTCTACCATGCTGGTGTTGGTTCTATACTGTACTGTACTACTCTACCATGCTGGTGTTGGTTCTATACTGTACTGTACTACTCTACCATGCTGGTGTTGGTTCTATACTGTACTGTACTACTCTACCATGCTGGTGTTGGTACTGTACTATACTGTACTACTCTACCATGCTGGTGTTGGTACTATACTGTACTACTCTACCATGCTGGTGTTGGTTCTATACTGTACTGTACTACTCTACCATGCTGGTGTTGGTACTGTACTATACTGTACTACTCTACCATGCTGGTGTTGGTACTGTACTATACTGTACTACTCTACCATGCTGGTGTTGGTTCTATACTGTACTGTACTACTCTACCATGCTGGTGTTGGTACTGTACTATACTGTACTACTCTACCATGCTGGTGTTGGTTCTATACTGTACTGTACTACTCTACCATGCTGGTGTTGGTACTGTACTATACTGTACTACTCTACCATGCTGGTGTTGGTACTATACTGTACTACTCTACCATGCTGTTGTTGGTACTATACTGTACTGTACTACTCTACCATGCTGTTGTTGGTACTATACTGTACTGTACTACTCTACCATGCTGTTGTTGGTACTATACTGTACTGTACTACTCTACCATGCTGTTGTTGGTTCTATACTGTACTGTACTACTCTACCATGCTGGTGTTGGTACTATACTGTACTACTCTACCATGCTGTTGTTGGTACTATACTGTACTGTACTACTCTACCATGCTGTTGTTGGTTCTATACTGTACTGTACTACTCTACCATGCTGGTGTTGGTACTATACTGTACTACTCTACCATGCTGTTGTTGGTACTATACTGTACTGTACTACTCTACCATGCTGTTGTTGGTACTATACTGTACTGTACTACTCTACCATGCTGGTGTTGGTTCTATACTGTACTGTACTACTCTACCATGCTGGTGTTGGTTCTATACTGTACTGTACTACTCTACCATGCTGGTGTTGGTACTGTACTATACTGTACTACTCTACCATGCTGGTGTTGGTACTATACTGTACTACTCTACCATGCTGTTGTTGGTACTATACTGTACTGTACTACTCTACCATGCTGTTGTTGGTTCTATACTGTACTGTACTACTCTACCATGCTGGTGTTGGTACTATACTGTACTACTCTACCATGCTGTTGTTGGTACTATACTGTACTGTACTACTCTACCATGCTGGTGTTGGTACTATACTGTACTGTACTACTCTACCATGCTGTTGTTGGTACTATACTGTACTGTACTACTCTACCATGCTGTTGTTGGTACTATACTATACTGTACTACTCTACCATGCTGTTGTTGGTACTATACTGTACTGTACTACTCTACCATGCTGTTGTTGGTACTATACTGTACTGTACTACTCTACCATGCTGTTGTTGGTACTATACTGTACTGTACTACTCTACCATGCTGTTGTTGGTACTATACTGTACTGTACTACTCTATCATGCTGGTGTTGGTACTGTTCTATACTGTACTACTCTACCATGCTGTTGTTGGTACTGTACTATACTGTACTACTCTATCATGCTGGTGTTGGTTCTATACTGTACTACTCTACCATGCTGTTGTTGGTACTATACTGTACTGTACTACTCTACCATGCTGGTGTTGGTTCTATACTGTACTGTACTACTCTACCATGCTGTTGTTGGTACTATACTGTACTACTCTATCATGCTGGTGTTGGTTCTATACTGTACTACTCTACCATGCTGGTGTTGGTACTATACTGTACTGTACTACTGTACCATGCTGGTGTTGGTACTATACTGTACTACTCTACCATGCTGTTGTTGGTACTATACTGTACTGTACTACTCTACCATGCTGGTGTTGGTTCTATACTGTACTGTACTACTCTACCATGCTGTTGTTGGTACTATACTGTACTGTACTACTCTACCATGCTGTTGTTGGTACTATACTGTACTACTCTACCATGCTGTTGTTGGTACTATACTGTACTGTACTACTCTACCATGCTGTTGTTGGTACTATACTGTACTGTACTACTCTACCATGCTGGTGTGACGTTGTAGCTACTGTATGTGATAGATGGATAGAGAGGTGTGACGTTGTAGCTACTGTATGTGATAGATGGATAGAGAGGTGTGACGTTGTAGCTACTGTATGTGATAGATGGATAGAGAGGTGTGACGTTGTAGCTACTGTATGTGATAGATGGATAGAGAGGTGTGACGTTGTAGCTACTGTATGTGATAGATGGATAGAGTGGTGTGACGTTGTAGCTACTGTATGTGATAGATGGATAGAGAGGTGTGGTGGTGAGGTTTCATCAGAGAATCTTTCTAACAAAAGGGCTGCATGGCTGCATAACCTCTTTAGTTGCCGGATGATTTGTAGAATTAATGACAAACATGATAAAACAAAAGCATAGAAATAATGACACAAAAGCGTATTGAAGTGGCTAGTGGCTTGACTCATCTCTGATACCATCTCCATGTCAGATACATTGTGGTCACATGGCCTTTGATTGATTGAGGTTACAATAAACACCAAAATACATCCTCTCATGTACAAATCTTCCATCAGCCAAACGCTTAACATACTGTAGGTTACAAAGAAAGCATGGATCTCGATCTACAAGGGACTAATATTATCACAGTGGGCAGCACCATCAACAGGTGAAAAGCTGTAACTGCACTCTTCATGGAAGGTGGAAGGTTTGGGATTGTTACAGTATGCAGAGCTGGTGAGAGCTAGCCTGCCTGTCCTCCTGACCACTATATTCTGTCCAGTCGCGGTCAGTAAGCTTTTTCCATCCACTTAGTTATTGAAATGTTTAGATTACTAGAGTACCACAGTTCATAGTTTATTACAGTCTATCTCAATCCGGTACAAGCATTTTTTGTTGATTTTCATAACAAGAATCCACAAGAAACAGAACTTTGTGGGCTTTTGCAAAGGTTTTCAAGGTGAAGTTGCCTTCTCAAAACATAAATAAATTCATCAAAAGAACATGACTGCCTGCAAGAACATTAACACAACCATACTTATCTCCCGAGTCCAAGCAGACAAAACAGGAAGTTAAAAGTATTTTAAAAATCCCAGTAGATCAACACATTTATTTATATTTATATTTTTTGGTCACTAAATCCTGATGATTAAAATTGGAAGCACAACTATCTAAAGCTGTGGAATGATGGGCAAATACTATTTCACCAAACAATTTCATACACAGGAAATCAAATATAATTCCTGGTAAAAACATTGAAAAAAAATAAGCACATTGTGTGCAGGACTCATTCATCGGTATCATCACAATCCAATTCCATGTATTCAATTCAAAAGTTGGTTAGCTGATAGTTTAAAAAAAAACTTTCCATAGCTGCACAGAAACACAATTCACAATAGGTCATGGAAAAGTGAATACAATGGAGAAACACAACTGATGTGAACATATAAGTCTAAATCCACACCAAAGCAAAGCTCTATACTGGAAGGTCACAATGTGGGAGATGAAAAGGAACCCAACTTAATTGTTTGCGTCTCTGCATGTCCGCAATACTGCAAAAAAAAAAAATCATAACAATTAGACAGTCCCCATTGTCTAGATCTTCCCATATATTGTACATAGTATGACACTGATGGGATGATTTAGAATTTTGCCCAGTAGTATTTACTGATTGCCGGGAAATTTCACACATTTCTCTTCTGATGAAAACAATGTGTTAATAGTCCATGAACGGGTACTAAGGCAAGAAAATGATCAGAAGTTCTGTAAATGTACACTGAACAATAATGTGAACGCAACATGTAAAGTGTTGGTCCCATGTTTCATGAGCTGAAATAAAAGATCCCAGAAGTGTTCCACACGCACAAGGTTATTTCTCTCAAATGTTGAGCACATGTTTTTTTACAACCCTATTAGTGAGCATTTCTCCTTTGCCAAGATAATCCATCCACCTGACAGGTGTGACATATGTAGAAGCTGATTAAACATCATTACTTTGATTAAACATCATTACACAGGTGCACCTTGTGCTGTGAACAATAAAAGGCCACTCTAAAATTACATTTTTTTGTCATACAACACAATGCCACAAATGTTAAAGTTTTGAGGGAGCGTGCAATTGCCATGCTGACTGCAGGAATGTCCACCAGAGCTTTGCCAGAGAATTTCATGTTAATTTCTTTACCATCAAATCAAATCAAATGTTATTTGTCACATGCGCCGAATACAACAGGTGTAGATCTTACCGTGAAATGCTAACTTACAAGCCCTTAACCAACAATGCAGTTCAAGAAATAGAGTTAAGAAAATATTTGCTATATAAACTAACGGAAAAAATTTAATAAAAGTAACAATAAAATAACAATAACGAGGCTATATACAGGGGGTACCGGTACCAAGTCAATGTGCGGGGGTACAGGTTAGTCGAGGTAATTTGTACATGTAGGTGGGGGTAAAGTGACTATGCATAGATAACAAACAGTAGCAGCAGTGTAAAAACAAAAGGGGGAAGTCAATGTAAACAGTCCGGGTGACCATTTGATTAATTGTTCAGCAGTCTTATGGCTTGGGGATGGAAGCTGTTAATTAAGGAGCCTTTTGGACCTAGACTTGGAGCTCCGGAACCGCTTGCCGTGCGGTAGCAGAGAGAACAGTCTATGACTTGGGTGACTGGAGTCTTTGACAATTTTTTGGGCCTTCCTCAGACACTGTCTAGCGTATAGGTCTTGGATGGCAGGAAGCTTTGTCCCAGTGATGTACTGGGCGTACGCACTACCCCCTGTAGCGCCTTATGGTCGGAGGCCGAGCAGTTGCCATACCAGGATGTGATAGAACCGCTCTCGATGGTGTAGCTGTATAACTTTTTGAGGATCTGGGACCCATGACAAATCTTTTCAGTTTCCTGAGGGGGAAAGGTTTTGTTGTGCCCTCTTCAGGACTGTGTTGATGTGTTTGGACCATGTTAGTTTGTTGGTGATGTGGACACCAAGGAACTTGAAACTCTCGACCTGCTCCACTACAGCCCCTTCGATGTGAATGGTGGCGTGTTCGGCCCTCCTTTTCCTGTAGTCCAGAATCATCTCCTTTGTCTTGCTCACATTGAGGGAGAGTTTGACCAACAGATACAAATCTGTATTCCCAGTCATGTGAAATTCATAGATTAGGGCCTAATGAATGCATTTAAATTGACTGATTTCCTCATATGAACTGTAACTCAGTAACATCTTAGAAATTGTTGCATGTTGCATTCATATTTTTGTTCAGTATACTTGAGCATTTCATTATTGCTGTTCTGGGATAGATAGGCCTACGTTTCAACACAGATCCAATTAAGAAAAACAATATATTTTTGGCCAATTACATATTATTATTAGTAGTATTAATTTAACAATTGCTGCACGGCCTTCCATTTGTGTAAAAGTGGAAAATCTGGAAATGTATACATTTTGCAGGAAGTCTATACATTTACCAATGTGGTCAATATGAAGACCTCCAGATAAATGTAGATTAGAAAGAGACTTTAAACAGTGATAAGCTTCAAGAGACTATTTACCGTAAGCAGATTGGCTCCACTAGCACACTGCTGCACATAATCACATCAAAGTTTAGACCTTACAGTGAAATGCTTACTTACAGGCTCTAACCAATGGTGCGGGGGGAAAAGGTATGTGTGTGTGTGTGTGTGTGTGTGTGTGTGTGTGTGTGTGTGTGTGTGTGTGTGTGTGTGTGTGTGTGTGTGTGTGTGTGTGTGTGTGTGTGTGTGTGTGTGTGTGTGTGTGTGTGTGTGTGTGTGTGTGTGTGTAGGTAAGTAAAGAAATAAAACAACAGTAAAAATACATTTGAAAAAAGAGTAGCAAGGCTATATACAGACACCTGTTAGTCAGGCTTATTGAGGTAGTATGTACATGAAGGTATCGTTAAAGTGACTATGCATATACTCTATGATGAACAGAGAGTAGCAGAAGCGTAAAAAGAGGGGTTGGCGGGTGGTGGGACACAATGCAGATAGCCCGGTTAGCCAATGTGCGGGAGCACTGGTTGGTCGGGCCATTTAGGTAGTATGCACATTAATGTATAGTTAAAGTGACTATGCATATAAGATAAACAGAGAGTAGCAGCAGCGTAAAAGAGGGGTTGGGGGGGGAACACAATGCAAATAGTCCGGGTAACTATTTGGTTACCTGTTCACAAGTCTTATGGCTTGGGGGTAAAAACTGTTGAGAAGCCTTTTTGTCCTAGACTTGGCACTCCGGTACCGCTTGCCATGCGGTAGTAGAGAGAACAGTCTATGACAGGGGTGGCTGGGGTCTGTGACAATTTCTAGGGCCTTCCACTTACACCGCCTGGTGTAGAGGTCCTGAATGGCAGTCAGTTTTGCCCCAGTGATGTACTGGGCCGTACCCACTACCCTCTGTGTTTGGACTAATCGAGTTTATTGTTGATGTGGACACCAAGGAATTTGAAGCTCTCAACCTGCTCCACTACAGCCCTGTCGATGAGAATGGGGACGTGCTCGGTGTTCCTTTTCCTGTAGTAAAGAATCATCTCCTTAGTCTTGGTTACGTTGAGGGATAGGTTGTTATTCTGGCACCACTCGGCCAGATCTCTGACCTCCTCCCTATAGGCTGTCTCGTCGTTGTCAGTGATCAGGCCTACCACTGTTGTGTCGTCAGCTAACTTAATGATGGTGTTGGAGTCGTGCCTGGCCATGCAGTCGTGGGTGAACAGGGAGTACAGGAGGGGACTGAGCACGCACCCCTGGGGAGCTCCAGTGTTGAGGATCAGCGTGGCAGATGTGTTGCTACCTACCCTCACCACCTGGGGGCGGCCTGTCAGGAAGTCCAGGATCCAGTTGCAGAGGGAGGTGTTTAGTTGGTGATGAGCTTTGAGGGTACTATGGTGTTGAACGCTGAGCTGTAGTCAATGAACAGCATTCTCACATAGATGTTCCTTTCGTCCAGGTGGGAAAGGGCAGTGTGGAGTGCAATAGAGATTGCAACATCTGTGGATCAACCAATAATGTTGTAAAGCAAAACATTATAATTATAAAATGAGATTATCAACGTGAAATTCATGAAATTGTAGGCTACTCCAAAATATGATCGATAAGTGATGGAAGGTATACTTTTGATTCTTTCCCCTTGGATACTGCTGTAAGAGTAAGCCTACAACATATGAAAACAGTCATAGAAATCATTAATGTCTTCAAGGATCTCCTTATACTCTGCAGTATCCCGGTCAAGGTGCATCTCTCTTTTCACCCATATTTTGAGGTCTTTTGCTTGACCATCGTTGATTATCCCCTTGTAGAGATATTCATCGACCAGGTCAGTGTAGCCATATCTGTAGTAGCTCCTTGTGCCTTCATCAGACATGTCAACTTTACCCTCGGTACGTAGTGCGGCGTCAACAAATCCTACAATAAGAGTGCAGATTTTCACATTCACAAGGGATTTTTACATGTTGAGAGAATTAATGTTAGTGATTCAAACACTAGTCCTTCTCAACTACATATTTTGCCTAGGCAGCCAATAGTGCACGGGCGCTAGATCTGCACTATCAATCATCAAGCTAGGCTTGATGTGCATATCCGGTAATACACTCATGTCTCCCGTAGACGGCTCGTATATAAGCCTCCTCCATTCAGGCTGCAAATGCATAGTTTACCTTGTTAACTAGCTTTAATGGTGAGAAGGCAGAAAATAACAGGGACAATATGCATACTGTCTTTATGAAACACCTTTTTCCACCACCATTTTCATATTTTCAGACAATTTAGGATGCTGCACACAGCGTTCAGCCAATTAAAGGAGTCCAACATCCTAAATGATCAGAAAATACAAACATGGTGGTGGAAATGGTGTTTCATAAAGAAAGTATGCATTTTTTTCCCTGTTTCCACCCCCCGCCCACCTTCTCGCCACTAAAGTGAGGACAATTATGCCTTTACAGCCTGAATGGAGGATGCTTTATGTATGAGCTGGTCCATGGGGGACATGAATGCATTACCTGGGAATGCACATCAAGCCTAAATGACATGGCAGCAGGACATAGAGGTTCTGAGGGTGCTGTGCACCCACTGAAAAATCATAATAAAACAAAAATTACACACAAAACAAATAATCTCACAAAAGTAGTGCACTGAGCCTTTTTCTATGTCAAATCACAGCACCTTCACCCCAAACATCTTCCCGCAGCTATGCTAAATGATAGTGCAGATCTAGCGCTATCGGGTGCGCTATCGGGTGCCTAGGCTACTACAAGTTCATAAAACAATCTAAAACATTGATGGAAAAACAAATACTGGATACCTTTGTAAGATTTATGTTTAACACTAAATATCCATATGATGAGGGGAAAATATACACTGCCGGTCCAAAGTTTTACAACACCTACTCATTGAAGGTTTTTCTTTATTTGTACTATTTTCTACATTGTAGAATAATAGTGAAGACATCAAAACTATGAAATAACACATATGGAATCATATAGTAACCAAAAAAGTGTTAAACAAATCAAAATGTATTTTAGATTTGAGATTATTCAAAGTAGCCACCCTTTGTCTTGATGACAGCTTTGCACACTGTTGGCATTCTCTCAACCAGCTTCACCTGGAATGCTTTTCCAACAGTCTTGAAGGAGTTCCCATATATGCTGAGGACTTGTTGGCTGCTTTTCTTTCACTCTGTGGTCCAACTCATCCCAAACCATCTCAATTTGTTTGAGGCCAGGTCATCTGACGCAGCACTTCATTATTCTCCTTCTTGGTAAAATAGCTCTTACACAGTCTAGAGGTGTGTTGGGTCATTGTCCTGTTGAAAAACAAAGGATGGTCCCACTAAGCCCAAACCAGATGGGATGGTGTATCGCTGCGGAATGCTCTGGTAGCCATGCTGGTTAAGTGTGTTCTAAATAAATTCTAAATTCTAAATCATAGACAGTATCACCAGCAAAGCACACCCACATCATCACGCCTCCTCCTCCATGCTTTACGGTGGGAAATACACATGCAGAGATCATCCGTTCCCCCACACCGTGTCTCACAAAGACACAGCGGTTGGAACCAAACATCTCCAATTTGGACGCTCTAATGTCCATTGCTCGTGTTTCTTGGCCCAAGCAAGTCTCCTTTTCTTACTGGTGTCTTTTAGTAGTGGTTTATTTGCAGCAGTTCAACCATGAAGGCCTGATTCACACAGTCTCCTCTGAAGAGTTGATATTCAGATATGTTGGTTACTTGAACTCTGTGATTCATTTATTTGGGCTGCAACGTCTGAGGCAGGTAACTCTAATGAAATTATCCTCTGCAGCAGAGGGAACTGGGTCTTCCATTTCTGTGGCGGTCCTCACGAGAGCCAATTTCATCATAGTGTTTGATGGTTTTTGCGACTGCACTTGAAGAAACTTTCAAAGTTCTTGAATTGTTCCTTATTGACTGACCTTCATGTCTTAAAGTAATAATGGACTGTCGTTTTTCTTTGCTTATTTGAGCTGTTCTTGCCATCATTTGGACTTGGTCTTTTGCCAAATAGGACTATCTTTCTGTATTCCACCCCTACCTTGTCACAGCCCAACTGATTGGCTCAAACGCATTAAGAAGGAAAGAAATTCAACAAATAATGTTTTAACAAGGCACACCTGTTAATTTAAATTCATTCCAGGTGACTACCTCATGAAGCTGGTTGAGAGAATGCCAAGAGTGTGCAAAGCTGTCATCAAGGCAAAGGGTGGCTATTTGAAGAAAAATATTGTTTAACACTTTTTTGGTTACTACATGATCCCATATGTGTTATTTCATAGTGTTGATGTCTTCACTATTATTCTACAATATAGAACATAGTAAAAAGAAAGAAAAACCCTTGAAGGAGTAGGTTTTCTAAAGCTTTTGACCGGTAGTGTATATACTGTATGTATATACATATTTTTACCAGCATCATGTCTGAGCATCTGGGAAGCTATAGGATGACCCATGATAAAAGCTTGCTCCAGCATTTTTACTGCACAATCATCTTTTCCGCTTAGCATTGTTTGTGTCAAAATCCACCTGTGAACAGGAGGGGTAAGCATTAAAGATAACACACAGAGCAGGGGAGCTGCACAGACAATGTCCAGAAACAACCTCTTACACTTACCCCCGTGGAATTTGTGGTTTTATGAATATATGGGATAGGTATAATAGGATTGTAAAGACAAATAATATGCCATTCAAAATCCTCAATGGAAACGCTTAAAAAAACAGTTACTTTCAGGAATTTTGTTATTTTATCATTTGTAACCAGAAAAGTCTGTCATTGTAAGGGTAAGAGGTTGTTTCTGTTTTTTTTCCCCAATTTCCAATTAAGTTTATACTTGTTCAGTCCCACTCAAGCAGGGTTGGGGTCAATTCTGAATTGAGAATTGCTCTTTCATTTTAATTTAACTCTTGAATTAGGAAGCAGAATCTGAATTCATTTTGAATTAGATTTAAAGTATAATTTAATTCCATGAAATTCAATGAAATTCAAATGGATTATTTATTCTATCACCATAGAAATGTTTATTTTGACATCATGTACAACCTGGTCTCAGAGTATATTGTATTATTCTGTACATATCCATTTAATATGATAGGTTACGTTTCGCATGGTATGACTTAAATTGTGGATGTCCATCACCCATTTCGTATGATATGGTATGAATTACAATTCATAATATATTACAAATTTGCAAAACGCACAATATGTTACAAAATTAACAATAATTCTAGGTAGGTGGCTAACATTAGCTAGCTAGCTAATGTTAGCTAGGCTAGGGGTTAGGATTAGAAATTAAGGTTAGGGTTAAGGAGTTAGATTAAAGGGTTAGGGGAACGGGTTAGCTAAAATGGTTAAGGTTCGGGTTAGGGAAGAGTTAGTTAAAAGGGTTAAGGTTAGGGTTAGGGGAAGGGTTAGCTAATATTCTAAGTAGTTGCAAAGTAGCTAAAAAGTAGTAAGTTGAAAAGTTGCTTTTTAGCTAAAATACGAAACACCCACCCATCCACCCCAACCAACCACCCTACTTTCGTTTTTTGCCTTAAGTTACCATCTGTCTTATGTAACCATACCAAACGTAACATGTCATACTAAATTGTGTCCCGGATTTACATTCACTATGTTACGTCTAGACTATGAGACCAGGCTGTCATGTATGGTTACCAACACCATGTAGCATACATTTAATTTAAAAAATGCATTCTCCTAAAACAATTTTAAATAATTACAGTGGCCTGCAAATATTCTAAGATCATATTGTGGGTTGTCTATAATAATTAATAAATCCCTCAATATTTTTTAACATCAGATCATTTTTGGCAAGAATGCATTACATAAAACACGACAGTATGGAAGGGAACAATCTAACATCTCATATAATAAAACGAATATTTGGAATGGTATGTGTATTTATTGCATTAATAAGTGGCATATCCTTTGGATAAAACATTTGTTTCATGTCTCAGTTGATTTGGCTTGAATTGCTTTGAATTAAATTATACTTCCTGCAATAGAAATTCAATTCAAATGATGCTTCCTGAATTGACCCCAACCCTGCGCTCAAGGATGAATAACTATTTACAATCTTTAAGGGGAGGGAACTAGTACACATATCGGGGGAAAGCCTTGAGCATTTCTAAGGCATTCACCTGCATATTTTAGATTCTTTGCTGCTACCAGTGGTCAGAGCATCTCTGTGATCCTGGTAAAGAACCCTCATGGTTAACAGTTTCTGTCCAGTTGGGTCATTAACAAGGCTCATGATCATCTCATGAAGCCTTGGATTCACTTGTAGGAGACGATCCAGTCGTACATTGTTTAGGGCCTTCTTCAGAGAATCTTTAGGTGGAATATGGTCTGCCTCTGTAATGCCTTCATTCTCCTTATCACACCAAGATGGTCGAAATTTTTTGTCACTTATGAGGAGAGAAGAAGAATTAGTAGGTCAGGTTTACATCATTTGTTTAACCTCGTCACCAGTCTCGAATTGCTGGCGCGTAGAGCCTGGTAACAGTGTGGAACTATTTGGAATTCTGGGGGTGTGGATTTACTGAGTGAAATGCTAATCAATTAAAATTCTGAGTGAATCACACGATTATGAGGCGTGGCTCTAAATGGAGACGGGAATGGAGAGCGAGCCTGTGACAGTAGATGGGACTTAAAAAATAGAACAAAATCAGCGAGGAAAATGTCTGTTAAATCACATTGACCGTATTATTTTTGAGAAGCCCAATTGAAAACTATTTCTAAGATGCGTACTTTCCGATTTTCTAAGCTCACTTTAAATCCCTCGTGGTGCTGGCGTCTGAAGTCCAAAATGCAGGGGAGAGGTTCTAAGGATTAGGCTAGAGGATGGACTGAGAGATCATTCAATTAAAACCAGAGGTTGTTTCATCCGCTTCTGCCATAGACATCTATTCAACTTCCATTCTGAGGCCCTGTGAAACCATATGGTTCGACAGAGAGCCAGCTGGTGGACAAGATTATTAGTTTGTCAATGCAGTTGGAATTATATACATGCTGTCATGAACATTATGTCCTAGGCCTATCCATAAGAAGGCCTATTATATTCAGCTATCAAAGTAGACTTTAATCATGACACCGGCACTTGGGGCTTCTAACCCTTTTAAACATGATATGTTTGTTGTTCATCTATTTCTTCTGCGTCCATTGATAGTAACCATTAGTCTGTGTGATTAACGTTAGCAATGTTTGTGAGACAAGGGTGGATCCCGAAGGGGTTCACAAAAACGTTGGTCGAGTTCGAATGGTTTGAGCTAGAAACTATTGAGACTCTCACAAACATGTACTTGTAATCTGTTTTGCTCTATGACGCTCACAAGCTACACAATAGTAGGTCGAAGGTAAAGAGTTATTCTACATGGAAGATCAAAGGAAATCAATAGTGTCTATAATACTCTAATAAGTTCACATAGTTGCTGTTGCAAACTCCAAACTCCACACAGTTGTCACTGACTAGTTAAATATTAATTTCCCAATGAGTAAACAATTTCTATACTTACTGCATTCTTATAAATTGCTTTTAATCAGGTTCTTGTTTGGCGGACCTTATTTTTCTTATTGACATCCATCAATAAAACTCATGAATGCTACTGTTTTTGTAATTTACTTGTAGCCCTGGTTGTCCTGAAAATAAACTGCTGAAACACTTCACTGTGAGGCTAAGTATAAGGGTTGGACATGCAGATAAATGACAGTAGTGATTTCTATTTTTGTTTTTCCACATATTTAACACCTTATTTTTTGGGGCACAAAACTACATCTCTACTTCCATTAGCTTGTATGGGTTACCATCAGACTTCCATTGTTTGTATTGGTTAACTTCAGACGAGTACTGGGACACTTGTGTGGGTCAAAGAGACAAACAGAGAACACCATCGTGTTAATTCTCCACTTTCCATAAGTTTGTAGGCCAAACCTTCTGGTCGCTACAGACGTTTTCGTGAGAAGACCGAGTTTTGGGATGTCTCATGGTCTGTAGTTCGGCCACCTTCCACTACAGATGTGGGACGCTGACATAAGAGGATGCTGTGGGTTGAGAAGCAGCCCACGCCAAAATATCTGTTATCTTCACTTTAAACTGACAGATTTTGATGGGGATATTTTTATTATGTAACTTAGACTGACACACATCGAGTAGATGGCTGAAGTATTCCGCTCACACAGTAATTGATTCTGGGTTGATGAGATTAGGCCTTGGTCTACCTGTAACTCCACACAAAAATGGACCCAAATGAAGGACTTACTCTTTATATTTGTGAACATGTCCAAGGCCGTAACCTTTTATTACGTCATCCTCATGTTCGTCATGACGGCACGGTTCTACTCTCTTCTTCCTAGAGTTTCCAGTTCTTCCAGAAGCTTCATTCGACTTTTCCTCCTTCAACCGTGTTCTCTCGTCACCAAAACACTTGTGAGTTCCTGGAGAAATAGAACGTTTCTCCTCCCTGTTCTTTTTAACCACTTGAATGAATATAACCACCCCTACCAGCACTGCTGCCCCCCACCCTACTGGCCCCAAGAACTCTAACAGCCCGGCTGGAAGACCCATTCCTGGTAGTCTGCAATGTCTTGTAGCCCAACTCTTGGTTCTCAGCAAATGTGTCCTCTCTGATCTTAACTCTGAAAAGTTATAATCTTGACACACAGGTTTGTCATGCGGCTTGTGGGATGGGCGGAGTTGTGCAATATATGACCAATGAGTCCAAATTCTAAGTGTGTGTGTGTGTGCGTGTGTGTTTCTAAGTGAAAGAGAAATAGATATTTTATACATTACTGGGTGAGAAGTGCCTGGATACATACACACATGCGCACACCCACATACTGTACACACACATTCAAACAGAAATATGCTATGTGGAACAAACATATCTCTCTGACATGGAGATCAAGGAATCATGTCGTCTCTTTTCATGGCCTTTCTATCTGCAATTCAATATTTGGTTGTGTGTTTCTACGCTTCGGCCTAGGTCTACCTGTACTTCCACACAAAAATTAAGCAAAAGTATAGACCTACTCTTTAAACACACTTCGAGAAAAATATTTTTTATAGCTGTGGCAGCTGTTGTACTTTAGAGTTTCTAGAGAAGTTAAAGTTGTACTTATCAACAAATGGGTAATATAATATCCATTTTCAAGGTGTCTAGTATCATTCAGTGAAGTTTCATATGATTTCTGGAAATGGTCACAATACCACCAGAACATTTGTCCAAGGTGTACTTATACAGACAGCTTTGGCCCCAGAAGTCTGCATTCAACAGCTTTAAAAACAAAAACACTGTACAAATAAAGTATTTATGATGGATTAATAGTTTATTAATCATTTAGAGAGCATTGTGCCTAAATGTATACATATTAGTAAGCTATTCATAAATGGCATTTTATCAATTCATAAACACTCTTATAAATGATGTATTAATGATTAAGAAGATCCATTAAAAGGTGTTTGATAATTGTATTTTCATACTTTATAGTTGATTTATAAACTAGATATACATTTATTATTATTGCAATTACAAACCAGTTGTAACAGACCTGTTATTGGTTCATGAAATCATTAAGAGAGTATTAATTAACGGTCGGCAGATGATTTAGATACTGTATATATTAACACGTATAATTATACATATAATTAATTGGATATATAGTAATGGTTAATAAGTGTGTTCATACTTATTATCGTCAACACTTTTAATACTGCAATGAGTGATTAATAGGGATACTTACAACACATATGGGTAGTTGACATGACGACCCATTGTTTTGTCCATGGTGGCAAACACAAATAGCTTAGATTTTGTTTTAATTGTATCATGAGTATTCTTAGGCAATGTTTTCTTACAATTTCGAACCAAACGTGACAATTGTCCCATGGTGTGACGGTCCCATGTAAGGTCGTGGAACATTGAACTTCAGTAAATTAATTAAAATAATGAATCAAATTCCCTTCACTTACTCTTTTAGTTATAGCACATAAGTTTATTTCAAGAAACAATAGTCCATATTTCCAAATAGTTCTGATTGATTATATTTTGTTCCTAAAAGCAATGTCCACTTGATGTAACACAATTCAGATCCTCAAGAAGTTCTAAAGCTGCACCATCGAGAGCATTCTGCCTGGTTGCATCACCGCCTGGTATGGCAACAGCTCGGCCTCCGACCGCAAGGCACTAGAGAGGGTAGTAAGTACGGCCCAGTACATCACTGGGGCCAAGCTTCCTGCCATACAGGAACTCTATACCATGTGGTGTCAGAGGAACGCTCTAAAAATTGTCAAAGACTCCAGCCAACCTAGTCATAGACTGTTCTCTCTGCTACCGCACGGCAAGCGGTACCGGAGCGCCAAGTCTAGGTCCAAAAGGCTCCTTAACAGCTTCTACCCCCAAGCCATAAGACTCCTGAACAGCTATTCAAATGGCTACCCGGACTATCTGCATTCATGGTTGTCGCTCCCTGCATTAGACCATCCATCCCCTTCCTCCTTCTCTGTCTGTCCTACCAGTTTCACTCCTCTTGACCATGAGCCACGTGATCCACCCTGGGAGGCCTCCCATCAGCTGTGCTTCTTTTGGAGACTGTTCCCCCCTTTTCTACCTGGTTGATCCTGCCATATTCTTGTCCCAAAGATTAAGCCATGCAAGTCTTAGTGCTTCCCGACTCTCAGCGTACATCGTTACAATTGTCCATTGGTGTGTCATAATTATGGACAAAACACACGGCAGCGTTGATCACATTTATTTACCAGGACCTCAGAGTTGTATTATGAAAGAGGACGGCACCATCAACAGGTGGACACCTGCTGCTGCACTCTTCAGGTAGATGAAGGATCTGTGGAAGTAGAGGGTTTTACACACAGCTAAACTTTACACACGACAAACAGAAGATTTAATACAAATAAGAAAGTAATGTCCACTCACTGTCTGCTGCTTCCAAAATAGATGATATTTTAATGACGGTTTTCCCAGACATTGAGCTAGTCCACACTGCATAATGTTACAATAACTGCAGAGAATCAGGAAATCTAAACATTTTGCAGAGAATCTATAGGCTGTACATTTACCAAATGCAACAGGCAGACAGGATCTACTACTAGTACACTGCTGAACATAATCAACCAGGCACAGACTATACAGTAGGCCAACAAAACTTGGCAACAATTATCAACAATAAATTATACTCCTCATTATGATATTTATACTGTGAGATTCTGAACAAACGGAGCAAAAACTCAAACGGACGACTACACAAAGCTCAAACCAAGTTTATTCACCCACTGGGTCACACAGCTGCAAAGACAAGGCATGATTACACAAGCAGATATATTTATTACCTTCTAATATGTGGGATCATGTCCTTACACATCTAGACAGCCAATACATCGCTGTTGCTAGGCAGAAACGTAATTGGTTCTTCTCACTGGTGTAGTTATAGCACTGCCTGATACTAAAACCTTCATGCATGGAAGTATATGTGTGAAATAGGACTGCAGTAGGAGAGTCATTGTGGTGGGTCTCTCTGGCCTGCCTCCGAGGTTTCTTATCACTTCATTTGTTGACTTGACCTCGAGATGCATTCCTCGCCCCTCCCTAGTTCCTCAGCTGGCCTGCCTTATCAGAGACTAACTATTGCCCTTCGACTCCCTCCTTAGAAACATGGAGCAGAATATGAACTTTCTACACTGTAACTTTCCACAAGTCCCTATCTACCCTTCCTTGACCCCAGCATATGCATTCCTTATACATGTAAATTAATCAATGAGTTCTAGAATGGCAACATGAATTAGTATATTTCAAACTAGAATCCAACTATACTGAATTCCATAATTTGCATATCATAGAAACGTTTTTAACTTGGGAACTCCCGTTACACCCAAACATCTATGCACGTGCGCTATCGTACATAAATGTATTTCAAAATGTATTTTGCGACGCTCGCGCACGTGACGCGTCCGGTCTAGCCAGCATGTTAGATTACACAATCTGGATTTACTCTGTGTTGTCTGAGTTTGTTTGCTATTTCTACCACCGGAAAACACAAATATGACGTTTAATGTCATCAAGGATCTCCTTATACTCTTGGGTATCCCGGTCCAGGTACATCTCTCTTTTCACCCATGCAATGAGCTGTTCTGCTTGATTCTTGTTGATTATCCCCTTCTTGTGGTATGCTTCGACCAGCTCAATGTAGCCATATCTGTAGTACTGCCTTGTTCCTTCATCAGACATGTCAATGTTACCATCGGTATATGGTGCGGCCAATCCTAGAATAAGTACATAGTTTCAAATAGGGAACATTTGAACTTTAAAGTGGCATTTTACTCAAAAAGCAATTATGCATTTTTATGTTTAAAAAATATGTTTTTCATTAGTCCATTTTTTATGAAATCTCAAATTGTCCCACACATTCAAGGCATTTAGCTTCAAGTCGCCAGGAAAGCAAGAGCAAGTGTTGATAACAGTATTCTAGGAACTAAACAAGTTTTCTATTAGTCTAGCTCTGATGCTCCATTATTCAAAATGATGATATTCTGAGACCATATCAATGGTGGACTGGTGAGAAATATACTGTATGCATATCTTAGTTTTTTTGTAAAATACTCCTAATATAACATACAGGCAAACTCAGCGACTAAGACAAACTTAGTGAAAATGTTACTTTTGTAAGAGACACTAAAGATCTACAGTGTCTACTGTAAGATGAGGGAACAGGGAAATAATCAGTGTTTTTACCTGCGTCTTCTCTGAGCTGCCAGGAAGATATAGGATGACCCATGATAAAAGCCTTCCTCAGCATAAGTGCAGCATCTCCGTCTACGATTGTCTCTGCCAGCAGACGACTAGAACAGAGAAAACATGACAACGGAAAAGGTGATGACCACACCTATGTTTTGATGGCTGAGAATAACTACGGTGCCATGTACGACGTCACACATCATCCTCATGGTGGCCATTTTGCTATTCTGCCTTAACTGGACAATGTATTTTCCTTGATATCTGCTAAACCATACACGATAACACAGAAAAGGTGTTGCCTACTCTAAAGCATTCACCTGGATACTTGAGATTCCCTGCTGTTTCCAGTAGTCAGAGCATCTCTGTGATCCTGGTAAAGAACCCTCATGGTTAACAGGTTCTGTCCAGTTGGGTCATAATCAAGGCTCATGATCATCTCATGAAGCCTTGGATTCACTTGTAGGAGACGATCCAGTCGTTCATGGTTTCGGGCTATCCTCAGAGAAGCCAATGGTGGAATATGGTCTGCCTCTGCCATGCGAAAGTTACCCGGACCAAACTGAGATGGTCTACCTTTTTTAACACTTATGAGGATAGAACAGGAAGTATCAGTGGGCTAACATCATTCTTGTGTCAATTCAAAATGAATTATACAATGTAATAGGAATTATATCATGAAAATAATGGCCTAGGGTAGGCCTATCCATGCTCTTATGAATAAAAAGGCACATTGTACTCAGTAAAGAAGACTTGATAGAAATATGTAAAAAATGATAGACCTACTTTTTATAAGTATCAACCACTCCAAGGCCGTAAGCAATTATGATGGTAGTTTCATTGCTGCTCTGCTGTCCTTCTGTCGTCTTGCTGGCAGCATTTCCAGTGGGTTCATTTCCAGAAGCATTATTTGACTTTACCTTCACGGAATGTGTTATTATGGGACTTCCTGGATGATACGAAGGTTTCTTATGAATCGCCTTAATCAATATAAACCCCCCTACTGCGACTGTTCCCAATGCTACTGGAAACGCAAGGGGCCCCAAAAACGGTATCAGACCCAAGGCTGGAAGACCCATTTCAACTCTTGGTAGCCGACAATGTCTTGTAGCCCAACTCTGGTTTCTCAGCAAATGTCCTCTCTGAGCTGAGCTCTTATACTCTTGACGCAGTTAGAAATGTTTGCCAGATGGCACAGAACAGTGGTGGTGCTGTAGAGCAGCAAATGACCAATGAGTCATGAAGTTTATAAATAGGCCTGTTTGTTTGTGTTGGAAAAGGCAGGCCATGGGGAGGAATGCTCAAACTTGGAATTGCTGGAGAAGAGCTCATATCCACATTCTGAACATATGTACTTTAAGGGAGAACTTGTAGGATAGTAAGGGTTTGAACAGGGGTTTATTAAGTGGGTGGGGCGATGTTCTGAGTGTTCCATATAGAAATGCAATGTATAGAGCAGCTCACATGATGCCCTACTGTTTATGACTGAGAACCATGCCTGTTCCACACTTTCTATCTAAATGTTCTAGAATGGCGCACCCTCCCAAACAGCCAAAGGTGTACAGTTATGAAGTGGTTCATTTATAAATGCTACAGTAGAATAAAGTGCTTCAAGCAAACACTTGGTGAAGAATCACTAACATAATGACAACATCCTTCCCTGACAACATCCTTTTCTTCCCTAACATCCTTCCTTGACCAAACGTTTGGGCCTGTGTTATTTACATACAAGTCAGACACGCAGCTGATCTACATATATATCTATCTACTAGGTCTATATACAGTATTTATATTTTATGAACGTGTTTTTAAAAGGTTGGTACAAACCTTTACATTTCCTTGGTTAATAACCTCTTAAAGTTTTAACGCCTTTGGAAGGAAGGGGGGGGGGGTCTCTGGATCCACTACTGGTACACTGCTGTGCATTATCAACCAAACACCTAAAACATCATCTGTGGTACAGAAGGTGCAAGTCACCTACAATTAGCCAATGTCAGCTACATGAGTCTAGGGCCAGCTGTCTAAACTTGTAGTCAGCATGATAAAGGTTTGTAAGGTTTGAAATGTAAAGGTTTATTCCAACCTTTTAAAAACACGTTCATAAAATACAAATTCCTACCTTTTTTAAAGGTATAGATTAGGGCCTAATGTATTTATTTAAATTGGCTGATTTCCTGATATGAACGGTAAGTAACTACAAACTTTGAAATTGTTGCAAGTTTCTATTTATTTTCAGAATACATAAAGAGACTATTGGGGGTCGGGGTAACAGAATGTTTTTGAACGAGGCAGGGTCACAGGATTCAAAACCATTGGATGACTCCAAGGAGGGGTTGTCGTGATTGGCCCAAGTCCTGGTGACCTAATGACTCCTCCAGTCCCCCAGCATGACTCTGCTGGTCGTAAAACAAAGAACCAGAAGGAGAAAAATCATCAGCAGCAGAAGAAAAGCCAGCCTCAAGCAGCTGGAATACAGCATGACCCATTAAAAGTACAGATATTCTGCTGCAGGAGGGTGGAAGTTCACCTTATATGGAAGCAACCTGTTGAACTCAAGCCCTGGGTCAGAGCTGATAGAGCTGTAGAACAGCAGGTGGGAGGAGACATCACCGTGGGTCGTCGTCATGTGTGAAGGGGAAAAGGTGTCATCTAACTTTGTTTAATGAACAGCATCACGTGAAGGAAATTATGTGTTGTATAACTCTATTTGAGGAAGGCATGGGCTTAATTGCCAGAAGAGTGCAGAATGTGGGGCATTGACACCTTGAAGTGTTGTAATGAGGAAAGCTATAGGGTAAGATAGAACTATTAAAAGTCATTGTTTCGGTTTTGTGAAAGAGAGTTAAAGAAGCAAACAACCTCTTCTGAAAGAACCAAATTGTATTGAAAAAAAAAATATATATATATATATATATATATCACTTGTGAAACCAAACATGAAGTCTTACTGGTTTTCCCTAACTAGTTACTCTATTGGTTGAATAAAGTGTTCAGGAGAAAAGGGAACACTGATAACAACCTTAGCTTAAGGGGCTCTACCATAGGTAGCCCGTTACCAGACCATTATTGTGGGCTCAAGCAGGAAACCAAAAGGGGCTTGGTGTTTAAGGCACACATAAAGGACACTGGGAGTCTAGCCTGTTGAGCATTAGTCCTTTGCCCAAACGAAGTGCTGAACCCCTGCCTTTGACCAGAGAAAACTGGTTGAAGCCTGATACGCAGGACTTATCGAGTGTGACCCACCCGTGAGCGTATTCTCCGGTCAGGTAAACAGGGAGGACCAGCCGTTAGCAAGAGAGTCTGAGATTATACCAGCAGCTCCTTGTCAACAGGAGGGGGAGGAATTAGACAGAACACAGAGCTGGGAAACATCACAGAAAAGTCCAATATACTGATTGACACATCTCTGCCACCTATAACACAGAAAACATCACAGAAAAGTCCAATACAGTGCCTTGCGAAAGTATTCGGCCCCCTTGAACTTTGCGACCTTTTGCCACACGCCCAATTTTTCAGTTTTTGATTTGTTAAAAAAGTTTGAAATATCCAATAAATGTCGTTCCACTTCATGATTGTGTCCCACTTGTTGTTGATTCTTCACAAAAAAATACAGTTTTATATCTTTATGTTTGAAGCCTGAAATGTGGCAAAAGGTCGCAAAGTTCAAGGGGGCCGAATACTTTCGCAAGGCACTGTATACTGATTGACACATCTCTGCCACCTGTAACACAGAAAACATCACAGAAAAGTCCAATATACTGATTGACACATCTCTGCCACCTGTAACACAGAAAACATCACAGACAAGTCCAATATACTGATTGACACATATCTGCCACCTGTAACACAGAAAACATCACAGAAAAGTCCAATATACTGATTGACACATCTCTGCCACCTGTAACACAGAAAACATCACAGAAAAGTCCAATATACTGATTGAAACATATCTGCCACCTATAACACAGAAAACATCACAGAAAAGTCCAATATACTGATTGACACATCTCTGCCACCTGTAACACAGAAAACATCACAGAAAAGTCCAATATACTGATTGACACATCTCTCCCACCTATAACACAGAAAACATCACAGAAAAGCTGACCCCCCCCCCTCTTTGCCCTCAGAACAGCGTCAATTTAATCGGGGTATGCTCTCTGCAAGGTGTTGAAAGCATTCATGTTAACTCCAATGCTTCCCACAGTTGTGTCAAGTTGGCTGGATGTCCTATGAGTGGTGGACCATTCTTGATACATGCCGGAAACTGTTGAGCGTGAAAAACCCACTCCCCTGGCACCTACTACCATATCCCGTTCAAAGCCACTTCAATATTTTGTCTTGGCCATTCACCTGATGGTTTATTATGGACCCTTAAAATAAAAGGTTACCCATCAGATCCTACTTGTAAATGAATAAACATTTATATTTGACAAAGAAGAAAATCACTGAATAAATGCCTTATAGATGACAATTGGTTTATATAATACCTTATAACAGCCTAACTACATATTTCAAATGATTCCCTGTCATGTGTTCCCCCCTGCCCACTTAGCTAAGGGATTAAATATTAGGCTACCAATAACTGAAAGGAAGAAAACAGAGAGAGAGAAGAAGATAGAGAGATTGTCAGTCCCTTGATGTTTGGGCTGTATAATACAGCCAATGGATACATTAAGGAAATGGCTGTTTCTCTCTCTGTCTCTCTGTTTTCTCCTATTGAATTCAATATGAAACCTTCTGTGTTTGTCATAGAACGATGCCAGGACTAGTTTAAGTGGATGTAGATAGTTTTCCAGCATTGTGCTTCGTCTGAGTATCTGTCTGCCAAGAAGTGACGGGCCTTTCAGCGAATGAAATAGGTGGGACTTTCCAGTCTCCAGTGGAAGTGGCTATGGAATGTAATTCAACACCAAAGTCCCTCTTTAGCAGAGATCATAAACTAAGACCCACTCGCTGGCTGAAGAGACTGAGATTCAGAAGTGAATAAACATTGATAAAACAACTGAAATACACACAGTTCCCGAACTGAACTTTAACAGAGGATTATTTGGCAATTATTATTCATTAATTTGGTGTTTCTTGTCATACGTGGTGACTTGTATTTAATAAAAAGCAGTAGCACTGTATTTAATGTATAATAGATGGCTATTGGCTTATGTGTTATAAAAGCCAATCTAACTACTTTTCAGGCTATTATCCCAGGACACTTCATCCACTGTCCTCCACACCTTCAGCAGCACAGAGACTCCAGACAATCCTACTGCTCTACCATTACTGTGACTCCCTACCCCTGCTGCTCACCTTACTGTATATATATCTACCTTAACATTGGAGAGGGGAGCTGGGGAGCAGGGTCAGAGTATATTCTATAGTACTCTATATCAGAGGAGAATACAAAAAGACCCTCCTTAACCCCCCATTAGTGTCTTTGTGTTGTTTTTCTAATGAGTTCTATTCTACACAGGATAACTCTTTCTGCTCACAGAGGTCAAACACACTGAATTCCCACCTTGAGGGATGAATTTGAGTGAGCTGCTGAATATTCAGGAGTAGCAGAGTCACTCTCTTGCTCCGTCGTATCAGAACTCATGACCCAGTCCATTTCCACACAACAGACCTGAAACAAACCACATCCAGGAAGGATTCCCTCTGTTTTATCATTCTGTATCCTTGTTAAAAGGGGACACATAAAACATGTTAAATACCTTCTGTTGTAAAATGAGTTGGTGGAAAACTAAAACCTCCACTGACAACAATCACACGAAGTCACAAACAACCCCTACACACGTTAGGCCCCCTATAGGTCATAAGGGTGAATCAGTCCCTCTCTGACTGCACACACAACACACCTTCACTGGTCCCCAATTCCCATGGGATTTGGACACACTGTCCTGGTGGATGGTCTGAGAGAAAGCAGGCCATGTTGAGGAATGCTCAATCTTGGACATGCTGGAGAAGAGCTCATATCCCCATTCTGAACATACAGTGAGCTCTACATGTATTGGGACAGTAACACGTGTTGTTGTTTTGGCTCTGTACTCCAGCACTTTGGACTTGAAGTGATTCAATGGCTTTGAGGGTATTTCAATCCATATTCGGTGAACCCTTTAGAAATTATAGCAGTTTTTGTACATAGTCCCCCCATTTTAGGAGACCAGAAGTATTGGGACAAATTCACTTATATGTGTATTAAAGTAGTCAGAAGTTTAGTAATTGGTCCCATATTCCTAGCACACAATTTATTATTTTATTTTACCTTTATTTAACCAGGTAGGCCAGTTGAGAACAAGTTCTCATTTACAACTGACCTGGCCAAGATAAAGCAAAGCAGTTTGACACCAACAACAACACAGAGTTACACATGGAATAAACAAACGTACAGTCAATAACACAATAGAAAAATCTATATACAATGTGTGCAAATGAGGTAAGATAAGGGAGGTAAGGCAAAAAATAGGCTGTAGTGGTGAAGTAATTACAATTTAGTAATTAAACACGAGTGATAGATGTGCAGACAATGACTGTGCAAGTAGAGATACTGAGGTGCAAAGGAGCAAAAAAATTAATAACAATATGGGGATGAGGTAGTTGGATGGGGTATTTACAGGTGGGCAGGTACAACGATCTGTAAACTGCTCTGACAGCTGATGCTTAAAGTTAATGAGGGAGATATGAGTCTCCCTCATTCAGGTTAGCAACGATTACATCAAGCTTGTGACTCTAACTTGTTGGATGCATTGTGTTTGTTTTGGTTGTGTTTCAGATTATTTTGTGCCCAATAGAAATGAATAGTAAATAATGTATTGTCATTTTTAAGTCACATTTATTGTAAATAAGAATATAATATATTTCTAAACAATTCTACATGAATGTGGATGCTACCATGATTACAGATAGTCCTTAATGAATCGCGAATAATGGTGAGTGATAAAGTTAGAGGCACAAATATCAGGTTAGCATTTTTGAAGGGTTTTGTGAGTCTAGCCCACATTCATTGCCAGACCAAATGACAAGCCCGTCCTGTTGCGTGGTCTCATGTCTGCCACAAGGTGGGAGTATAATGCATAAAAATAAAACTCACTGTGAAAGATGTGGAACAAGATTAGTTGTATAACCTGAGTAATGATTGAGTATATACTAACAATTTAGTATTTTCAGGTCTGCTAATCTCTTGAGGTGAGTACAGAAAAATACTGGCATGATTGATGTGTTTGTCATAAAGATGGCTGAAAAACTATTTTCATATTTTAATTTCAAATATAAACCAACAAATAATGTAATCTTCTATAAAAGGACATCTTTATTTCTCAGTTGAATTTCTCTTTTTGTTTGCATATTATACATTGTGACCGTTAAGACCATTGAGATTTTATTTACGTCACTGTCTATCTTTAAGAGGCTCATAACATCATTGATAGAACTGATTAACATACATTGGTAGATTGAGCCACCTGTTTGCTTTCACTACTATATATAAATTAGGACATCTTGAAGTTACATTCACCACTATGAAGGCTACATAATGATCCCCCATTTGACTGACAATGTTAAGATAAAAATGATTAATTGACAGACTATCTTTGTGTAAATGGTGTAACTCCTTGTACTTGTCTGTGTTATGATTGTGTATCATTGTTATATTATGATGCTGTATTATTGCATAATGTAGCTGACTATTTGGTAGGAGTTCCCCTGTCCTTGTCCAGCGAAGACATTGACCATCAGTGTCCTGGAGGTCCCAAAGTGGGCTTTATCCCAGGACACTTCATCCACTGTCCTGCACACCTTCAGCAGCACAGAGACTCCAGACAATCCTACTGCTCTACCATCACTGTGACTCCATACCCCTGCTGCTCACCTTACTGTCCATCTACCTTATCTGTGGAGAGAGAAAGGACAACATTTTAATTCATCAACGTTTTTAAGTGTAACATTAACTATCCAGTGGTTAACGTGTGCTCAGTCAGATTGGTTAGGTATCAACCAGAGACATTGACATGTTTTGACTATAATCTAATCAAATTGGCTTGACATTCCGTGACAACATAATTTAAGTGAACCCGTACCTTTAGGGACAAACTTCAGTGAGCTGCTGAATATTCAGAAACGTGAGAGTCCTTTCTTTGGCCCGTCTCCCACAAACTCATGACCCAGTCCGTTTCCACACTTCCCACATCGGACCTGAAACACACAACTATCAGATTCCATCTTTCTATACAATAGTAAAGTCAATTCTATGTGCCAAATTTGTACCAAGAAAAATGTGTTTTCCTTCATAAAAACTCTGTTCACAACGTTGACATCGGCAAACCGCTCCCCCAAACAACACCATACACATGGTCTGCGGTTGTGAGGTTGGTTGGACGTACAACATATTCTACAATTACGTTGAGGTGGCTTATGGTAGAGAAATTAACATTCAATTCTCTGGCAACAGTTCTGGTGAACAGTCCTGCAGTCAGCATGCCAATTGCAAAAATAAGCTTTTTGTGCCGATGGAAAATGTCGGGGATATTTTATTTCAGCTCATGAAACATGGGACCAACACTTTACAAAGTTGCGTTTTGATTTTTGTTCAGTGCACAATCAACATATCAAACATGATTATTAGGACCCTCCCAAGTTCAAAATGAAACACTGCTTACAAATGCAGAAATTGAATGCAATACCCTACACACATCCTGTTAAAATGAACATGGGCTCATCAGTGTATTGACCACAAGCAGACAACTACTTAGCAATGAACAGTCAACAGAGGGACACCCCTATGGAGTAGGGATAAGTTGTCACCCATATTTTCTTTCACGATCACTTTCACAGTCAAAAAGCAAGCCGAAATTTACCGCTCAGATTATTACAAAAATATGACTTAACTTTATACGTTTCTGTGCAGTAAACCTAATACATTATCACAGCATATTTGGCTATATGCTTGGCCTGCCAATATTGTTCTTCTCAGACCATATTATATTTCAAAACTCAAGCTTTGATAACAAAATAGATCAGTTGCGAGGCATAGTTGAACATTAAGTGAAATAATCAGCTTTTTTATTTTACTGGACTAATTAATGGTACCTGCATCTGATGGTCAGTCTCAGCGGAGGAAAGGAGAGAGCAGCAGAGCATCCGTCTGTCACGGTCCCTGCTCTCTACCTTCCTCCAGTGACACTGACCAGAGGGTACACATTATTTCTGCCTCAGGCACAAACTCATGCTGTTCTTATGACCAGAGAAAGTGAAATATTCATCGATATTAAAATAGACATGAGCTGCTAATAAAGACGCAGGCCTAGCGACACACTTGGCTACTAACTCATTGCAGCTGCAGCGCGAGTGGAATGAAGGAGAAGAGTATTTATGTTTTGTAAAAGTGTTGAATAAAAACAGTGTTGACAGAGCTGAATAAAAACTTCAACATGAAGTCAATCATAAAAACAGCAGCTCTGCTGTATTCCCTGACAATTAAATAAAGGAGCCCAAGCCTTTATCGTTGGCTTTTCTACAGAAATGTTTGGTGATCGACTACGAATGCCTAGAAGATCGACCAGTCAATCGGTTGGTGACCAGTCAATCGCTTGGTGACCACCGCCATAGACAATGATCTTGGGTTAGTTTTGAATTTCCCCCACTAATGGATAAGATTGGGGAAGGGGAAGCTTAGCTGATCTTAGATCTGTACCTAAGGTAAACTTCACAACTCTGGTCCAATGCAACTCCACGCCCAAACTGAGAGGATCTCACCTTGAATGCCCCAGGTCTCTCCTCATGCTTGGACACACTGTCCTGGAGGATGGTCTCAGTGAAGGCAGGCCAGGGGGAGGAATGCTCATACTTAGATCTGCTAGAGAACAGCTGGTGTCCACACTGGGCACACATATACAACCCTGGGGAGATAGAAAATTACAGTGAGATTAGCCAAAAGTAAATCTAGGATGTATGTTCAACATATTCTCTTTGAGTGAAGTTACAGGATGATTTGACCTGTGAAAACATCATTAATCCACCAGGAACAATCCTCAATGGATAAAAGTGCAGTTGACTCACATTATTTCCTTAACCAAACCTGTTTGTCATCTATTAACCCTGGGGAGGGACCCATGTTCAACACATTCTCTTTGAGTGATGTTACAGGAGGACATGTCAAAACCTACATTTAGGAGAAATGATGACACAAGTGGCCACATTAAGATCTAAATATACTTGTATTGGCGCTACATTGTATACATATAATTTGTATAATTTGTATACATACAATTTGTATTTTCAATTATACTTTATAGTTACTGCAACTACTAATGTTTGGTTTACATTTGTTTTCTTGGCCCAGTGGAGTAAGTTGCTACAGTTTAACTGGCTGGTGGTTCAATCTTACATCACGGTTTGGTAAGAGCCAGAGGGCGATCAGAAGTAATGCTACGTTTTGGAACGTTCAGACAGAAACATGTTAGCCATGCAGAGCAAACATGTCTCTCTGACATGTAGAATAAGGACTCACGACGGCTCTATTCATGGTATTTCTATCTGCAACGTTCGAAAACGTTTGGCAATTTAACGTGGCTCTTGTGTAATCAGTGATTACATGAGCATGCTACTTTTAGTTAGCTACTGATTGAGCATAAGTTATGTCATAGCATAAGTTAGGTCATAGTCCAACACAGTTGGGCTAACGTTACTGTAAAAGATAGCACAGACGTTATAGTTATAACGTCCCAAATCAAATGTATTTCTAAAACCCTTTTTACATCAATGTCAAAGTGCTTATACAGAAACCCAGCCTAAAACCCCCAAACAGCAAGCAAAGCAGATGTAGAAGTTACTTTTACTGACTAATCTCATGTTTACAATTTAGCTTAGCTACTGTAACTGACTAACTTCAATGTTATCTTAGCTAGCTGAGGAGCCTCTTACCAGTTTTAAAGTGGTCTTTAAAGACCTCACCACCGAAGAAGGAACAAAATGACATTACTCCACTTGCAATTAACCTTAATGAGAGTATAAAAGTTCAGTTGACTCGCACTCTTTCCTTAATCAACCCGGTTTGTTATCTATCGGCTTTGAGAAAAGTTCAGACTTGTGCTTGCTTTGGGACAGCAGCAGTGGGCTGGTACTGCTGAATGACGTCGATTGTTCAAAGCTTCCGGTTGCTTTACAGTGAGGTTTCAAAATAAAAGCCTCAACTCCAACGGTTAGTGGTTTCAGGGATCCTTGGGACGTCCCTACTGTAAACCCTAACCTTGGGAGCAGTTAGGCTTTTTTTTACAACCAAATCTCTCATTTTGAGAGTGGCCCAGCAGTGGCCCAGCAGTCTTATGCACTGCAGTGCGAGAGATGTCACTGCAGACCCTGGTTCAATCCCGGGCTGTGATTGGGAGACCTACAGGGCGGCACACAAGTGGCCCAGCGTCGTCTAGTTTGGCAGGGGTAGGCTGTCATTGTACATAACAATTTGCTCTTAATTGACTTGCCTAGTTCAATAAAGAATAAATACCTACTGTAACGACCCTGGCTTTAGAAGCGCGGATATAAGTCTTTATAAGAGCTGGACTTCGGGCTAGAAGGTTGAGGGTTCGAGACCTGCTCCCTGCCTGTTTCATTACATTGGTGTCAGAAGTGGGATCGGTCCTTGCATCCATGAACTTGAGTGTGCTTGGCCAGTGAGCGCGTTCCTATAAGATGTTGAGTCACAAGCTAAAACGAGGACGCGTTCTTTAAATGGAGGGAGTTGTGTAACAACCCTGGGTTTATATGCGCGGATATCCATGCTCCCACTTGAGCATGCTGCTCAGTCAATAGCACGCTGGACTTCGGGCTACAAGGTTGAGGGTTTGAGACCTGCTTCCTGCCTGTTTCAAAACAATACTTTATCTACCTCTGTCACTCCAGTATCCCTGCACATTGACCCTGTATATAGTATTCTTACTTACTTTCTCGTTTTTTTTTATTTATTGTGTTTTTGTTCTACATTGTTATTTTTGTATTATTCTTATTGATTACTGCATTATTGGGATTAGACCTGGCAAGAAAGGCATTTCACTGTACTTGTGCATTTGACATTAACACTTCATCAAATCAAATTGTATTAGTCACATGCGCCAAATACAACAGGTGTAGTAGACCTTACAGTGAAAAGTTTACTTACGAGCCTCTAACCAACAATGCAGTTAAAAAATATATGGATAAGAATAATAAATATAAGTAACAAATAATTAAAGAGCAGCAGTAAAATAACAATAGCAAGATTATATACAGGGGGGTACCAGTACAGAGTCAATTTGAAGGGGCACTGGTTTGTTGAGGTAATATGTACATGTAGGTAGAGTTATTAATGTAACAGTTTTCTTGATGAGAAGGAGAGTCGGACCAAAATGCAGCGTGTAGATTGCGATCCATGTTTTAATGAACAAACGTAAAACACGAATCAATACAAACACTACAAAAACAATAAACGTAACGAAAACCGAAACAGCCTATACTTGTGTAAAACTAACACAGAACAAGGACATCATGATACTAAGGACAATCACCCACAAACACACAGTGAAACCCAGGCTACCTAAATATGGTTCCCAATCAGAGACAATGACTAACACCTGCCTCTGATTGAGAACCATATCAGGCCAGACATAGAAATAGACAAACAAGACATCCAACATAGAATGCCCACCCAGTTCACGTCCTGACCAACACTAAAACAAGGAAAACACACACGAACGATGGTCAGAACGTGACAATTAAAGTGACTATTCATAGATGATAACAACAGAGAGTAGCAGCGGTGTAAAATAGGGGGAGGGACAATGCAAATATTCTAGGTAGCCATTTGATTAGATGTTCAGGAGTCTTATGGCTTGGGAGTAGATGCTGTTAAGAAGCCTCTTGGACCTAGACTTGGCGCTCCAGTATCGCTTGCCGTGCGGTAGCAGAGAGAACAGTCTATGACTAGCCTAGCTGGAGTCTTTGACAATTTTTAGGGCCTTCCTCTGACACTGCCTGGTATAGAGGTCCTGGATGGCAGGAAGCTTGGCCCCGGTGAGGTACTGGGCCGTTCGCAGTACCCTCTGTAGTGCCTTGCGGTCGGAGGCTGAGCAGTTGCCATACTAGGCAGTGATGCAACCAGTCAAGATGCTCTCGATGGTGCAGCTGTAGAGCCTTTTGAGGATCTGAGGACCCATGGCAAATCTTTTCAGTCTCCTGAGGGGGAATAGGTTTTGTCGTGCCCTCGTCACGACTTTCTTGGTGTGCTTGGACCATGTTAGTTTGTTGGTGATGTGGACGCCAAGGAACTTTACACTCTCATACCTCCTCGTCCTTGTTTTGCAGTACGGTGGCACCGAAAAAACATGAACAAATGCTCCAAAAACACCCAAATACATCCTTTTAGAAACAAAAACACTGTTAGTATAGCATGAAATTGTGTCATTCCGGACTTTATATTCCATTTATTGCGACTCGAGCTGCTTCCCCAATCCAGCTGTTCCATTCTCTGTGTAGCCTGCTGCTACAGGTAACTGTCAAAATACAGGAAACACCAACATAAAGTGTCTTAATAGGGTGTTGGGCCACCATGAGAACAGCTTCAATGCACCTCGGCATAGATTCTACAAGTGTCTGGAACTTCCTGTGTGGTAGCACCTGCTTTCAATATACTTTGTATTCCTCATTTACTCGTGTTTCTTTTGTTTTGGCAGTTCCATGTAGAATGGACAGAGAGGTATCACTCGAGTCTCAACGAAATGGAATATAACGTTGCAGAAGTAAAGAAATAACACCATTTAATGTGTACAACACGTGAAGACTTGCATTACTATACTTAAAGCTTTTCTGTTTCTAAAAGTGTTTTTCCCACCTTTGTTCATGTTGTTTCAGAGCCCCCATAGTGCACAACTAGGATAAGGAAATGAATCATTGGTTGGGGGTAAGTTTCTCAAAAACAAGTGAAATCACACAAAAAAGTGTCTGGACCCTTCCACAACATGCTATTTACATAAACAATGTAGGTTGGTTGTAAAAAAGCTACAGCAAGGACCCTACCCCAACGTACAATAAGCATCCAGTGACTGCAAGTCACAAGTTGACCCTACTAACCTAACCCATGTGTCACTTCAGTTTAATAAACTAAACAAGAAACTGATGAACTACAGATATCACAATTCCCCCACGTATTGTCATTTCGTTTATATGAATGACACCAGATGTTTGAGCAATATTTAATTTATTGATTTGATATAAAACACAACAACAACATGATTGCAAATTCATGACTTAAATCATCCCTAAAAGCCAAATCACAACATTGATCAGATGTTTTGTCCTTGTCGTAGTCTGTAACAAGCAAAGGAAAAGCCCCATACCGTATAGAAGACAGACATTTCAAAAGGTACATTTTCTCCCCAGTTTAAAAGAAAAGCAGAGGCTGGATATTCAGACCATGCATTTTTCTATATGTCTTTAAAAGGGCACCGTGGCCAACAAAACCATACCAACAGAACTCAGATTCAGAAAGAGAACGCCTCCACTTTAGAGCTCTACACAGACCTCTTTCTCTCTCTCCAATGCAGAGATTACAGCAATTCCATAGCATTGAAAGACATCAATGAATTCAGCATTTTACAATAGATAATTCTTAAATATACATATTTACAAAACAAAACACAAGATAAAATAACACTCTCCTGAAATCCACCGTTTTTCTCTGTTCACAGCGACCTACAACAAACCATGAATAACAACCAACACACAATTACATCTGAAATTACATGGTGTCAATTTCCAACCAATAAGAGGGCTTGACTGCAAGGAGAGAGGAGGAAATGAGTTTGATCATCCCACACATTTATATCCATATGAAGAAAGATTGAGTGTGCTGATTGAAGAGTCTATTTATCAGATCTCTGTGTATCTAGGTAACAAACCCTGAGATACAGTATCAACTGAGATGAAAGAGGACTGAGACACTGAAGAGAAGCAAAGTATTCAGAGGAATGTGAACTAAATTAAATCAGACTATAATTGACCTCCACATGAGCTTTCTGGCTGGTAGATGGTGCTGGTTGCTGTGTTTTGATGGGACCAATGGAGAGGTTCAAGAGGTTTTTAAAAGACACTCAGTGTGTGTGTGTGTGTGTGTGTGTGTGTATGTGAGTGAGTGTGTGTTTGCGCGTACATGTATTTGGTGTGTGCCTTGAGACTCCTCTCCAAGTGTTGCGTGGTGATCAGACTGACTCTCTCTCTGCAAAAGCAGACCAAGACACAGTTAGTTGGTGACAGTAGCTGGCTTCAGGGTGATACCAGCAACTGTCTGTGGAGAGGCGTTTACCACACCACCAAGTTACAGGAGGTCTGTGAACAACACTCCCTTTTACATAAGTTGTCTAGGGGACAAAATGGCCACTCCCTGAATGTAGATAGGTGTATACCACACCTATGGGTCCCCCTCTCATTCAGGCTGGGGGTTAGGGGTTGAGCCCCAGGAGAAGATGCTAGCCAGCCTGAAGCCTGAGTCCCTGCGATTGGGGTCGGGGAGGGTCAAGGTCTCTGGGGCTGACTTCTTTCTGGGTCGGTCCTTGGGCACGGAGAGGTACTCTGGAGGCTCCGTGGAGAGGGGGGTGGAGGGGGCACTGGAGGGCCCGTTGCGGGCCACTGAGGCCAAGGGGGTCTCGGTGATGGAGATGGATGGGGGGAAGGGGCCGATCTTACGGTTGGTGGCCTCCTGGGTGGCCCGCTCGTACTCTCTCACCTCGTCCATGGTCATTTCTTCAGGGGGCGAGAGAGAGGGATATAATTTCAACCCCATGACATCTACTGTATGTCTTAGCATTGTAGTGTAATAACACAATTACATTATACAGTAAATACGTATCTGACTTCACCTGTTGCATTTAAAAGAGCTTCCATTTCAAAGGCTCTTGGAGATGAATACAAGCAATACATGAAAGGATGTTCCCTGCTCTGAACACAAATCTGAATTCATAATCAGTTGTGTGTGTTCCAAAGGAGACACAGTAACACAGTCATCCTCCTCGCTCACAAGTGTATGTGTGTGTGTGTGTGTGTGTGTGTGTGTGTGTGTGTGTGTGTGTGTGTACATTAATGAGTGTGTCAAATAAAATCAAATTCATCACATGTATTGTAAAAAACATGTGTAGACTAACAGTGAAATGCTAACAGTGACTTGCTCACTTGTGTGTGTGTGTGTGTGTGTTTGGGTCCGTACACGTGTTCTGTGCTGTTCCGGTAGGACAAACAAAGCATGAAGTTTGATTCAGTCATTGACAATGCATGAACGTTTGAGTCCGTTTGAATGGATGACATGAAATGAGTCAGAGAGGAAGAGGGAGCTGAGTCACCAGCAGACAGAGAAACAGTGAAGGAAGAGTGAAGACATACGGCTGGCTGTCACAAGGCTCTCTACCATGTCCAGTGATGGCGGTGGGTGGCAGGTGAGTTTATGCTGTGGTATGCTGTGGTTGTTGGACATGGCCAACTCTAATGCATGTGTTTCTGGTACTCCTGCACATCATCCCAAGTTATATCTGTGGAGATGTTCCAGACCACCACCACGCCACCTGCTAGATAGCTAGGGCACTTGGTGCAGGAGGAGCAAGGTCTTGTGGGAAGGGTCGGCAAGAGGTCAGGTGGTCACAACCATAAAGAGCTGAGGAAGTTGGCGTAGTCTGCGGGTAGTTAACCATTAGTGACAAACACTTGCACTTTCAATTGAGATTCTCATTTGAGAAGTATTTAAATCAAAGACTTTACCTGGCTCTGGGAAACCAGTCCCTTGGTGAGATAGAGTATGTACTGGGCAGGTATGGATATAGGTTAAAGGCCCAATGCAAACATTTTTTATCTTAATATCAAATCATTTTGGGGTAACAATTAAGTACCTTACTGTGATTGAGTTCAATTAAAATGGTCAAATAAAAACAAACATTGTATCTTAGCAAAGAACAATTTCTCAAGCAATAATGTTTATAGGACTGTCTGGGAGTGGTCTGAGATGGGAGAAAAAACAGCTGTTATTGGCAGAGAGGTTTGGAACTCTCTTTCTTATCAGTCTATGAACTAATTTACCACCTGGTGATGTGACATTTTAGATAGCTCTTACAAAAGGGAATCATTTTAGATAGCTCCAACACTAAAAGGGAATTATCATAATGTTCAGAATTTAACAGTATTATTTCAACCTCATACACTCTTGGAAAAAAAGATGCTATATAAAACCTTACAGGGTTCTTCGGCTGTCTGCATAGGAGAACCCTTTGAAGAACCCTTTTGGGTTGCAGGTAAAACTCTTTTGGTTCCTTTCTACATGTAAACAAAAATGGTTCTATCTAGAACCAAAACAGGTTGTACCTGGAACCAAAAAGGGTTCTCCTATGGGGACAACTGAAGAACCCTTTTGGAACCATTTTTTTGTAAGAGTGTAGTGTGAAAATAAATATAAAACACAAAAAATCACATTTTTGACTGCACTGGGCCTTTAATGTGAAGTGGAGCAGCACATTAGTGGGTGGACACAGGGTGGTTTGATATAGTGGTGGTTTATGGTATAAGATACACGCTCTCGGGAATATTATTAGACAAGCCTTAGTAATGTAGGCTGTGGAAAACCACAATGCAAGGATGGAGGGAAGGACCACTGCTGTACAGCAGGGCCGTGTTCGTTTAGGGCACACAACGTTTGTAAATTGTTTGCAACAGAAAATCAAAACGTGTTTTTCTTATTGGACAGGTAGTCCCTTTGATTCAGTTGATTTTCTTCTGTTTGGTGCTAAATTAATATGACCCAGATGATATACAGCCCACAGGAGGTTGGTGCCACCTTAATTGGGGAGTACAGGCTCGTGGTAATGACTGAAGTAGAATTGGTGGTATTGTATCAAATGTGTTTGATGCATTCCATTCACTCCGTTCCAGCCACTATTATGAGCCGTCCTCCCCTCAGTGGCCTCCAGTGATACAGCCACTTTCACTGAATCTCCCACAGCTCTTGGAGGAAGGGGAACAATGCAATCTAGATTGACCTAAGGCTAGAGTGTATCTACTGTGCTAATTATGTACTGTATACTAGTTCATGTTGTATGTGAATAGGGATAAAGAGCAGGCTCGTGTGGTCTTAAATGTTCCTCTATCGTTAAAGCCAGGCTCCGTAAGTCCCAAATAAAATAGCTACTGACTCTTGGCATACTGCCACATTCTCTCATCTTCTTACCCATACAGTACTGAGTCAAGTGCTCTCTGTACCTGTGTGCACACTCTCTGAATCATTATCTTGCAGTGGATACATCTCAAGTGGGAGCTTCTCTGATGAAGGTCAGCGAGAAAGCGTATTGGTTGTGAGAAATGGGCTTTATATATTTAAATGAACCTTTATGTAACTAGGCAAGCCAGTTAAGAACACATTCTTATTTACATTGACGGGGACTGGGGCCTGGGATTAAAAATAACATTTATAAATACTGAATCAATCAATAATTCATCATTATTGTTATAATTAAGAATGTTTATCTTCCTTCTCCATGACAATCGTGATGCGTCAGCTTTTCAAAAACACAAAGTTAAGTACATAATCCAAAATGTACAAAAGAGTGGTCTGGCCTATCAATTGTCTTTTTTCCTCAAATAAAAGGCTGCTAACAAATGTAACAACAGGGTGAGAAGTGTAGTTTCAGTCAGATCTGCATTTAAATACTGTTAGAAATGATTTGAAATAGTGAAGCTGTGGTTGACTGAGCTGGCCTGTTGCATTGGAACTAATAAAAAAGTATTGGAAATACAAACCCCGCCCACCTGGCCCTCCAGGCAGGTTAAAGCAAACGCTTAAGCTATTTGAAATACTGTAGTGTTGAACTCAGGTCTTGTTGCAGTGTACCTTGTGTTTGACCAACCTGGCCACACAGATCCATTTTATAAGCCGTTTGCTCATGTTGAAACAGTGAAGCAAATCAATGAAACACTGAAGTCATGTTTAGACAAGAAATTCTCAGACTAAAAACCTCATATAAAATAATGGTTATTAACACAAATCAATGCTTGTATAGATGAGTTACTGACATTTTGAGATAGCTTTCAGGAAACAGTCAAATGAACACAAACTCAAATATACAGATAATAGATAGTAGCAGTGCTTGGTGCCGTGGCCAAGGTCCTACATTAGGCAGAGCGAAGATCATGGTCACATAGAAGTAGATAGTAGTTATGCGCCAGAGGCTGGTCTAGCAGGTAACTGGGCCACTGCAGCACATACACGTCACCCCTCAGTGTGGGTAAGAATCCTGGCCCTAGCACTAGTCTGCATCTCCCTCCCTCTCCATCTCCTTACTCACTAAAATACAAATACTATGAAATATACATTTTAAAAATGTAATAATAATAATAATATATATATACACACAGTATAAAGAAGCTAGCTCACATCTGAGCATACATGTCAACTAACTGGGACAGAGACAAGATGCAAACTCACCAATCCACTCATCCACCCATGCAAAGGCTTGTCTGTGTCCTAGGAGCAGGACGTCACGGATAACCTGAGGATGGAGAGAGAAGGACAAGGAAGGTAAAGAGGGAGAGTGAGAAAGAAAGGGAGGGAGGGAGGGAGGGAGGGAGGGAGGGAGGGAGGGAGGGAGGGAGGGAGGGAGGGAGGGAGGGAGGGAGGGAGGGAGGGAGGGAGCAAGAAAGAAGGGTGGACAGGAAAGGAGGTTAGAAGACTTAGTGAGAGGACAGGTGAGTCAGAGAGGAAAGGAAGCTAGAAGACTTAGGGAAAGGACAGGTGAGTCAGAGAGGAAAGGAAGCTAGAATACTTAGTGAGAGGACAGGTGAGTCAGAGAGGAAAGGAGGTTAGAAGACTTAGTGAGAGGACAGGTGAGTAAGAGAGGAAAGGAAGCTAGAAGACTTAGTGAGAGGACAGGTGAGTCAGAGAGGAAAGGAAGCTAGAAGACTTAGGGAAAGGACAGGTGAGTCAGAGAGGAAAGGAAGCTAGAATACTTAGTGAGAGGACAGGTGAGTCAGAGAGGAAAGGAGGTTAGAAGACTTAGTGAGAGGACAGGTGAGTCAGAGAGGAAAGGAAGCTAGAAGACTTAGTGAGAGGACAGGTGAGTCAGAGAGGAAAGGAAGTTAGAAGACTAAGTGAGAGGACAGGTGAGTCAGAGAGGAAAGGAAGCTAGAAGACTTAGTGAGAGGACAGGTAAGTCAGAGAGGAAAGGAAGTTAGAAGACTTAGTGAGAGGACAGGTGAGTCAGAGAGGAAAGGAAGCTAGAAGACTTAGGGAAAGGCCAGGTGAGTCAGAGAGGAAAGGAAGCTAGAAGACTTAGTGAGAGGACAGGTGAGTCAGAGAGGAAAGGAAGCTAGAAGACTTAGGGAAAGGACATGTGAGTGAGAGAGGAAAGGAAGCTAGAAGACTTAGTGAGAGGACAGGTGAGTCAGAGAGGAAAGGAGGTTAGAATACTTAGTGAGAGGACAGGTGAGTCAGAGAGGAAAGGAAGCTAGAAGACATAGTGAGAGGACAGGTGAGTCAGAGAGGAAAGGAAGCTAGAAGACTTAGTGAGAGGACAGGTGAGTCAGAGAGGAAAGGAGGTTAGAAGACTTAGTGAGTCAGAGAGGATGAGTCAGAGAGGATGAACTTTTGAGAGTTGTTCTCTGTCTTTCTTTCACTCCTCCACCAGTTAATGTTAGCCATGTGTGTCCCTGTATGAGTAATGCTGTGTGTGTGATGTTAGGGAAAGAGACCCTTAGGCAAGGAGAGGGACAGCTCAGAGGGGGAACAGGGGTATAGGTAGGGGTGGAGGGGGCTATATTGAATTGTGTGTGTGAATACAGAAATGGTGGGTGGACATAACTGGACTGACCTTGTGTACAAACTGCTCCACCCGTGTCTGAAGACCCCACACCTCGAACTTGACTGTCACCAATTTGTAGGAGCACATGATGGGTTCCTGGTTGTCGATCCAGCCCTCCTGCAGAACACCCCGGTCTGTCTTCTCTGATTTAAAGTACCGCAAGTCCTACAGGGAACCATGGAAACACAGTATGGACAGTATTAAAGCTACAGACCGGGATTGGTACATCCAATGTTGGACATCTTTTGACATAGTGACATTGAAGAATATAACTTTCACATACCTCATGAGCTTAGTGCCACTGTCTCACCAATTCCTGACCCAATGAGTTTTGCAGTAAACATTCTGACAAGTATGAATGAACCATGTTTCTTTGTCCAGCAGTCCAGCAGAATGGATGGTAGGTACCAGGTGGGTACAAGTCTCATGGAGAGCTCAGCCTGGAGCAGCCCGCTGGGGGGGGTTCTCATTACAAACAGTACCCATTACGCATTAATTAATCACACTTCCCTGGGGACTGTAATGCTCATTAGCAAGGTCAGGTGTCTCACTGTTGGGATGGTGAGAAGGGATGCGTCTCACACGCACGCACACAGAAACACACACACACACGCTGTTTTACAGGAGGAGAAACCTGGAGGCACTCTGTGTGATTGCAGATGAGACGCGTTATAACGTTTGGTTAGGTTGAGTCAGAGGTGAGTGTGTGTGTGTGTGTGTGGGGGGGGGGGGGGGGTGCTTCTTGATCATGTGACCTTACCAGGTCGAGAACTCTGGGACAAGATGGTATACAGTTACGAACAGAATTGACTTTATGTAGCAGGTTAAGAGAACTTACGCAGCAGGATAGGATAATTAACCTAGCAGGTTAGGAGAACATACACAGCAGGATAGGATAATTAACCTAGCAGGTTAGGAGAACATACACAGCAGGATACGATAATTAACCTAGCAGGTTAGGAGAACTTACACAGCAGGATACGATAATTAACCTAGCAGGTTAGGAGAATTTACACAGCAGGATAGGATAATTAACCTATCAGGTTAGGATAACTTACACAGCAGGATACGATAATTAACCTAACAGGTTAAGAGAACTTACACAGCAGGATACGATAATTAACCTAGCAGGTTAGGAGAATTTACGCAGCAGGATACAATAATTAATCCAGATAGGTTAGGAGAACTTAAGTAGCAGGATAGGACAATTGTCACGCCCTGACCTTAGAAATCCCTGTTTATTCTCTATATTTTGGTTAGGTCAGGGTGTGACTAGGGTGGGTACTCTAGTTTTTGTACATCTATGTTTTCTTTTTCTTTGCTGGCCTAGTATGGTTCCCAATCAGAGGCAGCTGTCTATCGTTGTCTCTGGTTGGGGATCATACTTAGGCAGCCCTTTTTCCCACCTTCAGTTGTGGGATCTTGTCTTTGTTTGTTGCATGGGTTGCACTCCTAAGCTTTTCGATCGTTGTATTGTTTATTGGTTTATTTTTCTGGTTCACATTTTAATAAAATATGATGAACTCAAATCACGCTGCGCCTTGGTCTCTACCCTTAACAATGAACGTTACAACAATTAACCTAGCAGGTTAGGAGAACTTACGGAGGAGGATAGGACAATTAACCTAGCAGGTTAGGAGAACTTACGGAGGAGGATAGGACAATTAACCTAGCAGGTTAGGAGAATTTACGGAGGAGGATAGGACAATTAACCTAGCAGGTTAGGAGAACTTACGGAGGAGGATAGGACAATTAACCTAGCAGGTTAGGAGAACTTACGGAGGAGGATAGGACAATTAACCTAGCAGGTTAGGAGAACTTAAGGAGGAGGATAGGACAATTAACCTAGCAGGTTAGGAGAACTTACGGAGCAGGATAGGACAATTAACCTAGCAGGTTAGGAGAATTTATGGAGCAGGATACATTAATTAACCTAGCAGGTTAGGAGAACTTACGGAGCAGGATAGGACAATTAACCTTGCAGGTTAGGAGAACTTACGGAACAGGATAGGACAATTAACCTATCAGGTTAGGATAATTTATGGAGCAGGATAGGATAATAACCTAGCGGGTTAGGAGCATTAGGTTAAGGTTAGGACAATGGTTAGGCTTAGGGTTAGTTGAAATGCTACAATTCTCCCCCAAACCACCAACAAATTTACATTTTGACGATTTATGTGTCACTTTCGGCTTTAGAAGCTTCTGATAGGTTAATTGACATAATTTGAGTCAATTGGAGGTGTGCCTGTGGATGTATTGAAAGGCCTACCTTCAAAATCAGTGCCTCTTTGCTTGACATCATGGGAAAATCAAAAGAAATCAATCAAGAACTCAGAAAAAAGTTGTAGACCCCCACAAGTCTGGTTCATCCTTGGGAGCAATTTCCAAACACCTGACGGTACCACGTTCATCTGTACAAACAACAGTACGCAAGTATAAACACCATGGGACCACGCAGCCGTCATACCGCTCAGGAAGGAGACGCGTTGTCTCCTAGAGATGAACGTACTTTGGTGCCAAAAGTGCAAATCAATCCCAGAACAGCAGCAAAGGACCTTGTGAAGATGCTGGAGGACACAGGTACAAAAGTAGCTATATCCACAGTATAACAAGTCCTATATCGACATAACCTGAAAGGCAGCTCAGCAAGAAAGAAGCAACTGCTCCAAAACCGCCATAAAAAAAGCCAGACTACGGTTTGCAACTGAACATGGGGACAAAGATTGTACTTTTTGGAGAAATGTCCTCTGGTCTGATGAAACAAAAATAGAAGAACACCATCCCAACCGTGAAGCATGGGGGTGGCAGCATCATGTTGTTGGAGTGCTTTGCTGCAGGAGGGACTGATGCACTTCACAAAATAGATGTCATCTTGAGAAAGGAAAATTATGTGGATATATTGAAGCAACATCTCAAGACATCAGTCAAGAAGTTAAAGCTTGGTCGCAAATGGGTCTTCCAAATGGACAATGACCCCAAGCATACTTCCAAAGTTGTGGCAAAATGGCTTAAGGACAACAAAGTCAAGGTATTGGAGTGGCCATCACAAAGCCCTGAACTCAATCCTATGTAAGATTTGTGAGCAGAACTGAAAAAGCGTGTGCGGGCAAAAGGCCTATAAACCTGACTCAGTTACACCCGCTCTGCCAGGAGGAATGGGCCAAAATTCACCATTCACCATAACTTATTGTGGGAAGCTTGTGGAAGGCTACCTGAAACGTTTGACCCAGGTTAAACAATTTAAAGGCAATGTTACGAAATACTAATGGAGTGTATGTAAACTTCTGACCCACTGGGAATGTGATGAAATAAATAATTCTCTCTACTATTATTCTGACATTTCACATTCTTAAAATCAAATGATGATCCTATCTGACTTAAGACAGGGAATTTTTATTAGGATTAAATGTCATTGTGAAAAACTGAGTTTAAATGTATTTGGCTAAGGTGTATGTAAGCTTCCGACTTCAACTGTATATCATTGTTCTGGTATAATGTGAATTTGGGTTGCAAAATTCCAGCAACTTTCACAAAATTCCCAGGTTTCTGTAAATCCTGGTTGGAATATTCCAATTTATTTGTTTATTCCCTCCTGATTCCAGGAATATTCCAACCAGGATTTCTGGAAAATTTGGGGAAATTTACCAGAATTTCGCAGCCCTAGCTTAATGTAATAGTATGACCATTTGTCAAAATCATCTCTTTGTACTTACATTTGAACAATGACAGGTGAAACGTTACTGCAGTTGGCAACATATAAGACTAAGTCTATGCTCTCCTGAACACAGCAGGTATCAGGGATCTAAAACTGGCTCAGATCAAATCAAATATACTTAAATAGGCTGGTTGACATTGTATTGTATTCCAGGAAAAAGCATCTGGTGGCTAGGGCATCAATCCCCGTCCTCTGGTCAAACATAAAAGACAGATCCATTGCTGTCCCCCTGACTCTAATAACAGACATGGTATTAGAGCCCCCCCCCCCCCCCCCTCCCCCCCCCCCCACACACACACACGTATGGCGAGGCAGATAGCCAGTTGGTGATCAGAGGAGTGAGAAGCTTTAAGAGGCTGTTTGAGGAAGATAACGCTGTGTATTCCTCCATTCCTCCACCCCCTTCCCTCCATCCACCCCTACATCAACCCTCCCTGAGGCTTGTGAAGAGAAAAGAATGGAACGTGAAGGAGAGCAGGGACACAGCAGTGAACATGGTTAATGGCAGCCAAGACCAGCTAGAGGTCTCTCTCTCTAATGAAACTAGCAGCTAGCTGACCCTCAGGGCTGAGAGGGGAGATATGACCAGCTAGAGGTCTCTCTCTCTGATGAAACTAGCAGCTAGCTGACCCTCAGGGCTGAGAGGGGAGATATGACCAGCTAGAGGTCTCTCTCTCTGATGAAACTAGCAGCTAGCTGACCCTCAGGGCTGAGAGGGGAGATATGACCAGCTAGAGGTCTCTCTCTCTGATGAAACTAGCAACTAGCTGACCCTCAGGGCTGAGAGGGGAGATATGACCAGCTAGAGGTCTCTCTCTCTAATGAAACTAGCAGCTAGCTGACCCTCAGGGCTGAGAGGGGAGATATGACCAGCTGGAGGTCTCTCTCTCTGATGAAACTAGCAGCTAGCTGACCATCAGGGCTGAGAGGAGAAATGAGCAAATGAGATATGAGAGAAATGGGGATTTGTAAACACTCTTAGAAAAAAGGGTTCCAAAAGGGTTTTCGGCTGTCCCCATAGGAGAACCCTTTTTGGTTCCAGGTAGAAGGGTTCAACCAAAAAAGGGTTCTTCAAATGGTTCTCCTATGGGGTCAGCCAAAGAAACCTTTTAGGTTCTAGATAGTGCAGTTTTTCTAAGACTGTATTCTCTTAGATATTTTGTTATCAGACTCTTACACTTTTTCTGACTTTGTGAAACAACCAGGTTGCTAGCACCCAGAGCTCACCCCCCCACTCCTCCCAAAAAGTACACTTCCACACTTTCTAACATGGGTTTAACAATGGTAGAAACTCACGCCAGCCAATGCTTACACCAATCATATGGTTTTATATCCATGCCGGTGAGTGTACAAGTACACACTTGTACTGGAAAACGATGGAGAATTGTGACTGTCGAAGTCCACTGCTGCTGAAACAGTGACTTGGGATTCCTAACCCTTGACTTCTAACCTTTGACCTCCTCACCTCAGACTCCTTGTAGTAGCGCTCTGGGATCTCGTCGTAGGCGATATCCACTAAGCACACCTCTATCTCCTCCTCCCCTTTGGGCTCGCTGTCAAAGATCTGAGGGATAGAGAAAAAGAGATGGGCACGTCATTTTAGAGAGAGAGAGAGAAAGAGAGAGAACATAATCAACTGTTCTCCATGATGAGGACATTGTATTTCAGCAACACCTTATCTATGTAGATGTATATCAGTGATCTTAGGAGTGAAGCTCAATCAACGGTCATTCCCACAGCAGCCACTAGGTGGAGCTCTGATGTTTGGGTAAGTTGAGCGAGCGAGCATTTCATGATACTGATCGGCCAGAGCTGCTAATCATATAGAGAATGACATTGTTTGAAGGAGGAAAGCGAGGCTTTTAACGGTTATGAATGCTTTACTCCTTTCCCCATTAAAGCCATTAGACCTCGTCAGGTGACAGGTGCTTTCGCCCGGAGGATACATTTAGCTCATTTAGCAGGGAGAAAGAAACAGGAGAGACAGAGACAGAGCTGGTGCAGTAATAACCTCCTTGAAATAGTTGAATAATCCAGACAAAAATCCATCCATTACTGACATCAATGTATATTCATCTATCAACCTTTGCATGATAAGTAGACTGAGAGGATGAAAAACTGAACTGAATAATGATGTCTTTGAGAGTAGAGGAAGTAAGCCTTGGGAAATTGAGGCATTGATGGGATGAATTTAAAATTCAGCAAATACATACTTTAGTCTCAGGAATGAAGTCAGGGTCGTGTTCGTTTTGCACCAAACACAAGAAAATCAGCTGAAACAGGGAGGGATTACCTGGAAATGTCCAATAAGAAACGTTTCTTTTGTCTATAGCAAAACGTTTTGAAATGGTTTCCATTATGTCCTAATGAACACGACCCAGAACAGACAAGATCAGTTTTATGATATGACATCATGTAAATGTTGTGGAATGATAATGTGAATGTGTCCCCCACCAGGAAATGAGGATCAGTGGTGAGAGGAACAAGAAGCAACAGTCCTTGTTTAAAGGACTGGATCAGACATGCAGACAGATACACACAATATCTCCCTATATCTTATTTCCTTTCTATCTTACTCCCCCTTCTCTCAACTCTGGTTGTCTGGATATCAGCCCTTCATACTGTAGGGAATTTAAATATGTAGCCAAGGAGCTGTAGGCAATCATCCCTTTCTCCCTGACATACCAACTCTCACAAAGAGAAGGTGCAGCAGGCGAACGTGGCTGAAAACAACTGTTGTCTACATCTCAAATGGCACCCTATTGCCTATGCAGTGCATGGCTCTGGTCAAAAGTAGTGCACTACATAGGGAATAGATTGTCATTTGAGATGCAGATATGTGACAGAGTAAGACCTTGTACTAAGGATGTCCTTGACATGTCCTTCAATCCAGAAGAAGGGGGATGAGTTATGAGTAAACCCATTGTGTAACATGAAGCAATGGGCATCTGATAGCAAACCCAACCAAGATAATGCATTATTGAAACTCTCCTAACAAAGAAGTATTCAATATAAACTCTCCTATCACAGAGGTATTCGATATAAACTCTCCTATCACAGAGGTATTCGATATAAACTCTCCTATCACAGAGGTATTCGATATAAACTCTCCCAACACAGAGGTATTCGATATAAACTCTCCTATCACAGAGGTATACGATATAAACTCTCCTATCACAGAGGTATACGATATAAACTCTCCTATCACAGAGGTATACGATATAGACTCTCCTATCACAGAGGTATACGATATAAACTCTCCTATCACAGAGGTATACGATATAAACTCTCCTATCACAGAGGTATACAATATAAACTCTCCTATCACACAGCCCCACAGTTATCCACATTTAATTTAACTAGGCAAGTCAGTTAAGAACAAATTCTTATTTACAATGACAGCCTAGGAACTACCTTGTTTAGGGGCAGAATGACAGATTTTTACCTTGTCAGCTCAGGGATTTGATCTAGCAACCTTTTGGCTACTGGCCCAATGCTCTAACCACTAGGCTACCTGCCACCCCAACGGATTAACCCATATCCAACTTGATTTGATATGCTCCACATTGAAAGGCTGGAGAAAGAACCACTTCCACTTGACTCGGAGGCCTGGGCCCATATTAATAAAGCCTCTCAGAGTTGGAGTGCTGATCTAGGACCAGTTTTGACTTGAACAAGGGGAACCTGATCCTAGATCAGCACTCCTAATAAAGATGCTTTATGAATATGGGCCCTGAAGCCCACAGACTGAATGGTAATCTCACTGATTTTAGTGAGGGAGAGCCTAGCCAATGAACTAAACGTGCATTCTGATGAGTTGGTTGGGGCATCGTGAATATATTAGACCCGTGTTCTTATTCATCCCAGCATCCCCCTGTTCTGACTCCATCCACTCGTTTAGAAGTGAGAGAAAAAGATGGGACTGAATGTTGTATGTGGCATTCAAGTGCACACACCATGACCACTCACAGACACACACCATGACCACTCACAGACACACACCATGACCACTCACAGACACACACCATGACCACTCACAGACACACACCATGACCACTCACAGACACACACCATGCCCACTCACAGTCACACACCATGACCATGCACAGACACACACCATGACCATGCACAGACACACACCATGACCATGCACAGACACACACCATGACCATGCACAGACACACACCATGACCATGCACAGACAACCATACTGACATTGTCATTGCTGCCTTTGTTGTCCTCATACTTGGTCTCTATGTGAATGGAGAACTTTGGCAGAAAGGAACACTAGAGAAGAGGAGAGAACAGCAGGAGATTACACACAGAATATAGACACATTAAGACAATATTTTGACTTGTTATGTCTGAGTCCCAAATAGTACCCTATTGCCTATGTAGTGCACTATTGTTGACCAGGACGCACTATGTTGGCCCCATAGTGGGCCTTGGTCAAAACACTACATAGGCTATTGCCCATTTGGGACATAACCTAAATGTAGAGTGGTTAAATCCGAATCATCTCCAACAAGGTGTGGAGCACTGGGGAAACTGATCTCCATGGGAGATGGGATAGAATCTTTCTACCACTATCCATACAAGCTCAGGAAAGACAGAGGGAATATATTCCTGGGTCTTTGTGGTCAGCCTGCAGGGTGAGGTGTTTTATGGGCAGTGTGTGTGTGTGTGTGTGTGTGTGTGTGTGTGTGTGTGTGTGTGTGTGCACGTATACGCATGTGTGTGTGTCATGCTGAGTGTGATTGCGTGTGTTTTATTGCCCCTGTCTTCAGTAATAATGATTATATTATATCGCCCTGTGGATTTACTGGCTCCTCGTCCACACCCTGAACCTCCCCCCAATCCCCCCACGGCTAGTCAACTATCACTCATACCTTCCTCCCCGTCCCCCCATGGCAGGTCAACTATCACTTATACTTTCCTTCCCGTCCCCCCATGGCTAGTCAACTATCACTCATACCTTCCTCCCCGTCCCCCATGGCTAGTCAACTATCACTCATACCTTCCTCCCCGTCCCCCCATGGCTAGTCAACTATCACTCATACCTTCCTCCCTGTCCCCCCATGGCTAGTCAACTATCACTCATACCTTCCTCCCCGTCCCCCCATGGCTAGTCAACTATCACTCATACCTTCCTCCCCATCCCCCCATGGCTAGTCAACTATCACTCACACTGCTCTCACCATAGGCTTTGATTAGATTAACTCTTTAACACCGCAATTACAACAAAGCTCAATAGATCTCCAGTTACATAACGGTATGAGTGAGTGAGTGTGTTTCTGTATGTGTGTGTGTTCATATGTCTCTTTAGAATAGAGAGAATGGGAAGGAATGAATATGTCCACAGCGCAGCAGCATGGGGTGGGGCCCAGGCTATAGGCTTGCTGCAGGAGGTTGTGTGTGTGTGTGTTCATATGTCTCTTTAGAATAGAGAGAATGGGAAGGAATGAATATGTCCACAGCGCAGCAGCATGGGGTGGGGCCCAGGCTATAGGCTTGCTGCAGGAGGTTGTGTGTGTGTGTGTGTGTGTGTGTGTGTGTGCTTATCTAGAGAGAGGGTGTGTCCTTATCTTCATCTGAACCAACATTATCTTCAGCACATCCATCCCTTTTGTTTCTTTAAATAACATCTCCTGTCCTACAAAACTACACAGCAGGAGACGCACACAACCAAGAACCCCATGTTGAACATGTTCACTGTAGTCAACTCCTGTTAACGAACACGTGCTCCATCTCTTCCATTCATTTAGCTTCATTAAAGTGCACACACACACACACACACACACACACACACACACACACACACACACACCAGGTTCAGTGCATTGTGTAACCGAGCAGCTCTCCTTTAATAATTTCAGTAAAAGCCCATACATGAATGAGGCTGGGTCCCAAATACCATCCTATTCCCTATGTAAAGCCCATAGGACTCTGGTCAAAAGAAGTGCAGTATATAGGGGAAAGGGTGCCATTTAGGACGCAGACTGAGGTGGTTGAAAATAAATCCTCAATGGCTAAATATAGAACCAGAACAATAGATGAAGCTGTCTGTAAAACTCATTGAAAAATTATAGGCGAATTAAAGTCCCTTTAATGACATTCAAAGCCTAATCAAATTGAGCTTGTGCTTTACATAAGAGTCTAAGCTATTAAGTGAACATATGGAATTGTTTTAAGATGGTCATACCAAGGATCATTTAGCTATTAGATTTGGGATTTAAGGACCCACACAGCATTACTGTAGCGTTGTATTGCTGCTCTGTACATCTCTGGGGGAACCATTCACTGATTCAAAACAGAGATGGAATTCTACAGGAATACAACATTTCATACTCTTCTGTCAGTCATCAGAGCACAGCTCACCTAACCCTTGACTTCTGGCAGACTGCTCTGCATGTCTACTAGTTTATTTAACTAGACAAGTCAGTTAAGAACAAATTCTTATTTACAATGACTGTCTACCCCGCCCCAGCCTCGGACGCCGCTGGGCCAATTGTGCACTGCCCTATAGGACTCCCGATCACGGCCGGTTGTGACACGGCCGGTTGTGACACAGTGTGTGTGTGTGTGTGTGTGTGTGTGCGCGTGCGTGCGTGCGTGCGTGTGTAAGGAACATCAGTGGTATACTCACAGTGTACTCTGCGTCACAGCAGGTGAAGAATCCAGGACCAGAGAGAGATGGAGAGAGAGAGTGAAAGAGGGGAGGGAGTTAAACAAGAGGAGAGAGAGAGACAGCGAGAGAAACAGAGAGAGAGAGGGAGAGACAGAGAGAGAGAAAGAGAGAGAGAGAGAGCGAGAGAGAGAGAGCGCGAGAGAGAGAAAGATGGGAGGGAGGGGGAGAGAGAGAAAGAGAGGGAGAGGGAGTGAAAGAGGGGAGGGAGTTTAACAAGAGGAGATGGAGAGAGAGAAAAAGAGAGAGAGAGAGGGAGTGAAAGAGGGGAGGGAGTTTAACAAGAGGAGAGAGAAAGAGAGACAGAGAGAGACAGAGAGAGAAACAGAGAGAGAGAGAGAGAGAGAGCGAGAGAGAGACAGAGAGAGAGAGAGAGCGCGCGAGAGAGAAAGATGGGATGGAGGGGGAGAGAAAGAGAGGGAGAGGGAGTGAAAGAGGGGAGGGAGTTTAACAAGAGGAGAGATAGAGAAAGAAAAAGAGAGAGAGCGAGAGCGAGGGAGTGAAAGAGGAGAGGGAGTTTAACAAGAGGAGAGATAGAGAAAGAAAAAGAGAGAGAGCGAGAGCGAGGGAGTGAAAGAGGAGAGGGAGTTTAACAAGAGGAGAGATGGAGAGAGAGAAAAAGAGAGAGAGAGAGGGAGTGGAAGAGGGGAGGGAGTTTAACAAGAGGAGAGATGGAGAGAGAGAAAAAGAGAGAGAGAGAGGGAGTGGAAGAGGGGACAAGAGAAGAGAGGGAGAGAGAGCATCATGTGTTAAGAGGACACCTGAGAAGGACAACAAGGAGCAGCAGGAGCTTGTTTTATTTTAGAGGGCTATAATAATATGATCCTCTCATCATGTTATCATCCATCACTCCCTCCATCCCTCCCAACAAGCTATTGGGATTCTTCTCTCTGAGGAAAGAAATATCGTGTGTGTGTTCGTGTGTGTGTGTGTGTGTGGTAGAGGGATGAAGCGAGGGAATACGTTGGGTCTGAACAGATAGAGAAGGTTGAGAACAGATAGAGCTCTTAGTCAGTCCAGTCCAAACTAGCCAGCCAGAACAAACAGTCCCTGTGCAGAGAACAGTACAGTCCATCACCTATCTATAGACTATTATCACAATGTCTATCAGAGTACAGTACAGTCCATCACCTATCTATAGACTATTATCACAATGTCTATCAGAGTACAGTACAGTCCATCACCTATCTATAGACTATTATCACAATGTCTATCAGAGTACAGTACAGTCCATCACCTATCTATAGACTATTATCACAATGTCTATCAGAGTACAGTACAGTCCATCACCTATCTATAGACTATTATCACAATGTCTATCAGAGTACAGTACAGTCCATCACCTATCTATAGACTATTATCACAATGTCTATCAGAGTACAGTACAGTCCATCACCTATCTATAGACTATTATCACAATGTCTATCAGAGTACAGTACAGTCCATCACCTATCTATAGACTATTATCACAATGTCTATCAGAGTACAGTACAGTCCATCACCTATCTATAGACTATTATCACAATGTCTATCAGAGTACAGTACAGTCCATGGTTTGAATCCCCGAGCCGGCAAAGTGTAAAAATGTGTCGTTCTTCACCTTGAGCGAGACAGTTAACCCCCAACACCACCTGCTCCCCGGGCGCTGATGACGTGGATGGCGATAAAGGCAGCCCCCGCACCTCTCTGATTCAGAGGGCTTGGATTAAATGTGGAAGACACATTTGTGTTGAATGCATTCAGTTGTACAACTGACCAGGTATCCCCTTTCCTCCTTTCCATTATCAGACACACTGTGCATTCCTGTACTGCTCTTCTGTGATGGTGTAGGTAGTAGTGTAGAGGTGTTACAGTGTAATGGTCCTTGGAGTGGTTACCTGTGATGGTGTAGGTAGTAGTGTAGAGGTGTTACAGTGTAATGGTCCTAGGAGTGGTTACCTGTGATGGTGTAGGGGTAGTAGTTCCAGGCCTTCTCTGTCACATAGAAGATTTTAGGGACCACAGCCCTGGCCCAGCTAGGGAGCTTACTGAAAGAGACAAAAGAAGACAAGTGAGCTGAATGAAATAAGGGAGGAGTAGAGTGAAGAAAAGAGAGAAGCAAGGGAACAAGGGATGAGAAGAGACAAGAAGAGGGGAGAAGTAGAGGTAAGGTGGAGCACAGTGAGAGAAATAGAGAACAGCATCAAGCAGAAACGAGAGAAGACACGACATCCATCTGAATCATAGACCTGAACCTTTCCACCCCTTGCTATCCCTTCCTCACTGTTAGACCCTATACAGTGTCTGGCGCCAGCTGTGAGGAGCTGAAAATGGAGACTGCTGGGTGGCCATTGCGGCTCAAAATTCTGTAGATGACGGTGATGTTACTGGGCAACCTGCGGTAAAAGGGAGAGGACGGAGCACAGAGGACACAGACAGGGGTTTTCTCATTCAGAACTAAAGGAACCTCTGTGACCATCATGGTCTGACCTTGTAGCCAATCAGGGAGAACCCATTCAAGAATGTCCTATCTAAACCCTAACCAGAGAACCAGAGCTGGAAGGATGAGCAGCAAAGATGTCTGCTGCTGTGATGCTGAGGTGGATGTTTATATTTTGACAAAGTTTGGAAAAGCAAAATGCTGAGTTAAAACTGTTAAATACGAGGAGAGAGGACAAGAATCCTATGAGAACAAATTAAATTGACACTGAGATTGTGAGCTCTTGGGTGGAGGCATAAACTTTATTAGAGGCATAAAGTATATTTTATCCCAATTCCATCCGGACACTACATTTGTGAGGATGAATCGAAGCAGAAAGCCCGCAACAGCAAAAGCCAACAGTTACAGCCCAAACGGCTGTGTATCAGGGACACAGACCCATAAATATTGTGGGTGTCACGGGTGGGGTAGTTTACTGCAGTCAATATCATACATTGGAGAAGTGCAGATTGCAGCACCAGGCCAGTCATAAAGTTGCAAATAGCTCTGTCAACAGAAGGTGGGCGGCTGCCATTTTAAACAGCCAAATGCCACTGGGGGAGGATTCCCACTCAAAATGCTAAATTTACTGAGTAATGTTGGAGCACAACCCTCCCTCCCTCAGCCTTGTTGATTAGATGGCTGAATCACATGAGGATGGGGGCACCTTAATTGGGGAGGACGGGCTGGTGGAACGGTATCAAATACATAAAACACATTGTTTCCATGTGTTTGGTGCCATTCCATGTGCTCCGTTACGGCCATTATTATGGTCCGTCCTCCCCTCAGCAGCCTCCTGTGGACTGAATATTGTGTTCCTGTTGGTCCCAGTCTACAGATCCTCCAGTCACTAATCTCCTGTCAGTTCCAAAGAGGACTGACATGCTGTGTTCATTGCACTCTCACTGACGGACCTTTAAATAGCAAAGTATAGAGGACCACTTTTATGTCCTCACCCCCCCTTTCTGCACACACAAACTCTCACACGCACTTACGTACTTGTCTGGCTGTGGTAGCAGGTGGTCTGTGGGTGGGAAGGCAGGTACAGCATCCCAACGTGACTGTTTAAATGATCCACCACTTACACAACACTGATCTCCTCTCCCATCAGAGCTCACACAGGCAGCTACCAGTCTTACTTATGTCTGAAAACCCCCACTCCTCTCTGTCTTTTCCAGTTCTTTCTCTCTCTGCCTCGCCTGGCATTTTAAAATCTAAAACCGTCACTCAAATCTCTACAGGGAAGTGAATGGTAACATAATGTGTGCTAAATTAGAACTAAGGTTTTGAAATTACGTTTAAATACTTGAGTTTCAGAAGTGGGCATCTGTAACCTGTGAACTGGGACCCTGTACCACCCATAGATACCATACATTAATGGTGCCACCCATAGATACCATACATTACTGGTACCACCCATAGATACCATACATTACTGGTACCACCCATAGATACCATACATTACTGGTACCACCCATAGATACTGTACATTACTGGTACCACCCATAGATACCATACATTACTGGTACCACCCATAGATACCATACATTACTGGTACCACCCATAGATACCATACATTACTGGTACCACCCATAGATACCATACATTACTGTTGCCACCCATAGATACCATACATTACTGGTACCACCCATAGATACCATACATTACTGGTACCACCCATAGATACCATACATTACTGGTACCACCCATAGATACCATACATTACTGGTACCACCCATAGATACCATACATTACTGGTGCCACCCATAGATACCATACATTACTGGTGCCACCCATAGATACCATACATTACTGGTACCACCCATAGATACCATACATTACTGGTACCACCCATAGATACCATACATTACTGGTACCACCCATAGATACCATACATTACTGGTACCACCCATTATCATGACCTGCTTCCCAAAAGTCACTATATTCCCTATGGTCAAAAGTAATATTGCATTATAAAGGGATTAGGGTGCCATTTAAGATGTCGCCCATCGCTGACCCGGTTTGTACCTATCTGACCCCCTGGAAACCAATCAGAGTGTCTCTTCGCGTCCCAGACATCTAATGAAGTCAGTGAATGGGAGATAGATAACGCTCCATAGGGACCAGACCCATGGAATCAATAGAGAGCAGTTCCTTCCGCCAGGCAGGCAGGTCTGCTGTGATCAGAATGAAACAGTCTGGAACACAGTTAGACCTGATGGATTTCCCAGAGCAGCACACTGCAGGGCCGTGACTTTCTGTGACTGTCCGACAACGCTGTCCACTTAGTGCATGAAGAACCCCTTGGGTTGTGACGGTTGCCTGGCTGGTGGAGGATTTGGTGGAGGCTGTTTCCATTGGCGACCGCATCTTGACCATTTTCCAAACTGGAATGAACCCACTCTGCTAAACTGTGTTCCTAGTCACATCTCTGATGATGAGTCAGTGACTCAGTTGATTGACTCTGATCTGTCAGTATTACTACAAGAGAAAGATGTGTGTGTGTTTGAGATAATGAGAAAGATGTGTGTGTGTTTGAGATAAAGAGAAAGATGTGTGTGTGTTTGAGATAATGAGAAAGATGTGTGTGTGTTTGAGATAAAGATGTGTGTGTGTTTGAGATAAAGAGAAAGATGTGTGTGTGTTTGAGATAATGAGAAAGATGTGTGTGTGTTTGAGATAAAGATGTGTGTGTGTTTGAGATAAAGAGAAAGATGTGTGTGTTTGAGATAAAGAGAAAGATGTGTGTGTGTTTGAGATAAAGAGAAAGATGTGTGTGTTTGAGATAAAGAGAAAGATGTGTGTGTTTGAGATAAAGAGAAAGATGTGTGTGTTTGAGATAAAGAGAAAGATGTGTGTGTGTTTGAGATAAAGAGAAAGATGTGTGTGTTTGAGATAAAGAGAAAGATGTGTGTGTATGTTTGAGATAAAGAGAAAGATGTGTGTGTGTTTGAGATAAAGAGAAAGATGTGTGTGTTTGAGATAAAGAGAAAGATGTGTGTGTGTTTGAGATAAAGAGAAAGATGTGTGTGTTTGAGATAAAGAGAAAGATGTGTGTGTTTGAGATAAAGAGAAAGATGTGTGTGTGTTTGAGATAAAGAGAAAGATGTGTGTGTTTGAGATAAAGAGAAAGATGTGTGTGTGTTTGAGATAAAGATGTGTGTGTGTTTGAGATAAAGAGAAAGATGTGTGTGTGTTTGAGATAAAGAGAAAGAACAAAACATTTTAAAAAGAAAGAAATAGGGAGAAAGAGTGAGGGAGAGACAAAGACAGAGAAAGAGAGACAGAAGTATACAGTATGCATGTTTGAGTATGAAAGAGCAGGTGGGCTTGCTTGTGCATGCAGTGTGTATGTTATCATGTGTCTCTGTGTGTGGAAGTGTGTGACTGATTGGGTCAAATCCAGGGCCAACTCACAGAAAGGGCATTAGTGAAGCAGAACGTGTATTTCAGACTCACCAGTGCGTTTAACAGCAAATTCAATTGTGATCTAAATCTACATAATGGAGAATCAAATATTCAATTTCACACAGTAATCATGTTCAACAGAGTGTGGAGATGGACTAACAGAGAAAATGGGATTGAAATGACACATGCAATAAAATACATTGCTCTTCTATGGCTAGAACCTGTGAGACCTATAATGTCTTAAAATCTTTATGTCCTCTTATGAGTGTTTTATGGAACCTCCATGTCCATACGGCAGCCCATTACTGTGTACAGTATGTTTTATTCCATTCTATTCTGATCTATTCTATACTATTCCATTCCATAATGTTATATTCTTTTCTATTCTATTATGTTACATTCTATTCTATTAAGTGACCCATAATGATATGAGGATATCACAATACTATTTAAGTTCCTCGGCATACACATCACGGACAAACTGAAATGGTCCACCCACACAGTCAGTGTGGTGAAGAATGCGCAACAGCGCCTCTTCAACCTCAGGAGGCTAAAGAAATGGTTCTTGTCACCTAAAACCCTCACAAACTTTTACAGATGCACAATTGAGAGCATCCTGTTGGGCTGTAGCACCGCCTAGTACGGCAAATGCACCGCCCACAACCGTAAGGCTCTCCAGAAGGTGGTGTGGTCTGCACAACGCATCACCGGCGGCAAACTACCTGCCCTCCAGGACACCTACAGCACCCGATGTCACAGGAAGGCCAAAAAGAGGGAAACAACCACCCGAGCCACTGCCTGTTCATCCCGCTAGCATCCAGAAGGCGAGGTCAGTACAGGTGCATCAAAGCTGGGACCGAGAAACTGAAAAACTGCTTCCATCTCAAGTCCATCAGACTGTTAAACAGCCACCACTAACACAGAGAGGCTGCTGCCTACATACAGACTCGCAAAATCATGGGCCACTTTAGTAAATGGATCACAAATAACTTTAATAATGTTTACATATCTTACATTACTCATCTCATTTGTATATACTGTATTTTATACCATCTATTGCATCTTGCCTATGCCGCTCTGTCATTGCTCATCCATTTATTTATATGTACATATTCTTATTCCATCCCTTTAGATTTGTGTGTATTAGGTGGTTGTTGTGGAATTGTTAGATTACTTGTTAGATATTCCTGCACTGTCGGAATTAGAAGCACGAGCATTTACAGTGCCTTGCGAAAGTATTCAGCCCCCTTGAACTTTGCGACCTTTTGCCACATTTCAGGCTTCAAACATAAAGATATAAAACTGTATTATTTTGTGAAGAATCAACAACAAGTGGGACACAATCATGAAGTGGAACGACATTTATTGGATATTTCAAACTTTTTTAACAAATCAAAAACTGAAAAATTGGGCGTGCAAAATTATTCAGCCCCTTTACTTCCAGTGCAGCAAACTCTCTCCAGAAGTTCAGTGAGGATCTCTGAATGATCCAATGTTGACCTAAATGACTAATGATGATAAATACAATCCACCTGTGTGTAATCAAGTCTCCGTATAAATGCACCTGCACTGTGATAGCCTCAGAGGTCTGTTAAAAGCGCAGAGAGCATCATGAAGAACAAGGAACACACCAGGCAGGTCCGAGATACTGTTGTGAAGAAGTTTAAAGCCGGATTTGGATACAAAAAGATTTCCCAAGCTTTAAACATCCCAAGGAGCACTGTGCAAGCGATAATATTGAAATGGAAGGAGTATCAGACCACTGCAAATCTACCAAGACCTGGCCGTCCCTCTAAACTTTCAGCTCAAACAAGGAGAAGACTGATCAGAGATGCAGCCAAGAGGCCCATGATCACTCTGGATGAACTGCAGAGATCTACAGCTGAGGTGGGAGACTCTGTCCATAGGACAACAATCAGTCGTATATTGCACAAATCTGGCCTTTATGGAAGAGTGGCAAGAAGAAAGCCATTTCTTAAAGATATCCATAAAAAGTGTTGTTTAAAGTTTGCCACAAGCCACCTGGGAGACACACCAAACATGTGGAAGAAGGTGCTCTGGTCAGATGAAACCAAAATTGAACTTTTTGGCAACAATGTAAAACGTTATGTTTGGCGTAAAAGCAACACAGCTGAACACACCATCCCCACTGTCAAACATGGTTGTGGCAGCATCATGGTTTGGGCCTGCTTTTCTTCAGCAGGGACAGGGAAGATGGTTAAAATTGATGGGAAGATGGATGGAGCCAAATACAGGACCATTCTGGAAGAAAACCTGATGGAGTCTGCAAAAGACCTGAGACTGGGACGGAGATTTGTCTTCCAACAAGACAATGATGCAAAACATAAAGCAAAATCTACAATGGAATGGTTCAAAAATAAACATATCCAGGTGTTAGAATGGCCAAGTCAAAGTCCAGACCTGAATCCAATCGAGAATCTGTGGAAAGAACTGAAAACTGCTGTTCACAAATGCTCTCCATCCATCCAACCTCACTGAGCTCGAGCTGTTTTGCAAGGAGGAATGGGAAAAAAAATTCAGTCTCTCGATGTGCAAAACTGATAGAGACATACCCCAAGCGACTTACAGCTGTAATCGCAGCAAAAGGTGGCGCTACAAAGTATTAACTTAAGGGGGCTGAATCATTTTGCACGCCCAATTTTTCAGTTTTTGATTTGTTAAAAAAGTTTGAAATATCCAATAAATGTCGTTCCACTTCATGATTGTGTCCCACTTGTTGTTGATTCTTCACAAAAAAATACAGTTTTATATCTTTATGTTTGAAGCCTGAAATGTGGCAAAAGGTCGCAAAGTTCAAGGGGGCCGAATACTTTCGCAAGGCACTGTAGCTACACTCGCAATAACATATGCTAACCATGTGTATGTGACCAATAAAGTTTGATTTGATTTGATTTAGATTATAAAATGGCCGGGCCTGAGTAAAAGTGACTGGGCCTGAGTAAAAGTGACTGGACCTGAGTGAAAGTGACTGGGCCTGAGTGAAAGTGACTGGGCCTGAGTGAAAGTGACTGGGCCTGAGGGAAAGTGACTGGGCCTGGGTAAAAATGACTGGGCCTGAGTAAAAGTGACTGGGCCTGGGTAAAAGTGACTGGGCCTGAGTAAAAGTGACTGGGCCTGAGTAAAAGTGACTGGGCCTGAGTGTAAGTGACTGGGCCTGGGTAAAAATGACTGGGCCTGAGTAAAAGTGACTGGGCCTGAGTAAAAGTGACTGGGCCTGAGTAAAAGTGACTGGGCCTGGGTAAAAGTGACTGGGCCTGAGTAAAAGTGACTGGGCCTGAGTAAAAGTGACTGGGCCTGAGTAAAAGTGACTGGGCCTGAGTAAAAGTGACTGGGCCTGAGTAAAAGTGACTGGGCCTGAGTAAAAGTGACTGGGCTTGAGTAAAAGTGACAGGGCCAACATTTTCCAGTAAAAATGCAGCAAAAATAACTGAACATTTTTACAATCACATTGCATCATTTAAAACATGATAAATGTGACCAAGAAACACCACAAAATGTCCTTGTCCAACAAGCCCTTTTTAGGCCTACTGCCAAGTACAGATGTAAGATCTTAACTTGAGCAAGTTTGCTACAGCATGAAAATAATTCTGCAGCAACAGGAAATGTGAATTGTTATGTGGAACATGATAACATTTACATTTTTGTGGGGGTAGATACATATTTTGTAAAGGAAAATCAAGTCTGAAATGTCAATGTGTAAACTACAAACTTCAGAAGCCTTTTTAAACCTCCAATACACTACTAATATTTCTACTAAGATCCTACATCTGTAGCCAGGGCAGCTACACACGTTACAACCTCTTACAGCAACACTGCTGACAAAACAGGCAGACTGTCCAACTCAGACAGTAAACAATCATAATGAAATACACAACATCATAGGAGGCGTGTGAGTTTCATGTTTAGTGTAGCAATTCAGCCCCAACTAGAGGAACATTTTTAAGGAGCATTTTATAAACACATTTCAGGCAATTATATGACATTCATCATCAGAATCTTTAATATGATACCACAAACATGACAGGGTAGGCCTAGGATACTCTACTGACACTGACAAACTGAGATCAATGAAAATTACCTTGTCTTGAATGCAACTATCTAATCTAGGCCTACGAGAAGAGGAGACACATTATGACAATATGACATCCATCTAGCCTGGAGGAGAAAAGTACTGTCCTAAACTTTCCAGTGGCACTGACTCACCCAATGAAGACAGTGAATATGGCACTCCCCAAGGATATGTCAGACGCTCTCCGCTAGTGCCAGGAGATTAGTCCTGCTGTAGCTTACTAATGGGAATAAACTACACAACACCTTGTGCTTAAATCATTTGACAGGATCCTTCGGAGTATACAGTATGTGACTTCTGTGTTTACTGTATCTTCTGTGGGCAGTATTCAACCTGGCAGGACCATGGCTTTTTGACGTCTGGTTTGCTTAATATGAGGAATTTGATGTGTAGCATTTCATTTCATTTTTTACTTTTACTGAAGTGTGACAATTGAGTACTTTCCCCACCACTGTACACATAAATCCAGATACTTTTATACTTTTACTCAACTAGTATTTTACTGGGAAACTTTCACTTTTACTTAAGTCGTTTAAGTCGTTTTCTATTAAAGTAACTTTACATATATTTTTTGTGTACTATTTACCCTTTTTCCTCCACAATTTGGTGATATCCTATTGGTAGTTACAGTCTTGTCCCATCGCTGCAACTACCGTACCGACTCGGAAGAGGCGAATGTTGAGAGCCATGATTCCTCCGAAACAAAACCCTACCAAGCCGCACTGCTTCTTGACAGACCAGCTGTGACACAGCCTGGATCTGTAGTGGCGCCTCAAGCACCGCAGTGCAGTGCTTTAGACCGCTGTCGAGACTTTTCCACTCGGGAAAGCCTTTATTTTCACTCAAGTATGTCAATTGAGTACTTTTTCCAACACAGTTGGTGAGTACACACTTACTTGTTGAGGTAGACCCGTTTTTCTGTGAACTGTCCCTGTCCATATGTGGGGTCCTCGTAGGGTTCGTTCTGCACCACCTCCACTCCTTCTCCACGCTCACTCTGCTCATGGCTGTGCTTGCTGATCATATACAGCTGGCCAATCCTGTACTGGAAGACAGACAGACAGACAGACCAGACAGACAGACAGACAGACAGACAGACAGACAGACAGACAGACAGACAGACAGACAGACAGACAGACAGACAGACAGACAGACAGACAGACAGACAGATAGACGTGGTTTTAGATCCACCATTCTAATGTTAGCTGTACAACAAATTGGAATGTTTCCAAACATTGTAGGAACGTTCATTGTTTGCAGGAATATATAGAGCAAGACGACAGCTTTAGCATGAGGCCATTTAAAGATCATTAATAAGTTAAGATTAGTTGAGTATAAATAGGAATTTTATTGAGTGAAAATCTAAGTTTGTTGAAGAATGATGGTAAAATAAAACCACTAGTAAATCTCCCATTTAATGTAAGGCATCAGAACAATAACTTCATGACCATCATTAAACATATAAGCCCAGATCAGGTGCTATCCCAAGATCATAAATACCAGAGTTACAACAACCATGGCATATTCACACCTGGTAACCATCTCCATAACAACCAAACACATGGTTTAAAAGAGTCACCCACACCATAACAACAGAAACGTCCATATCAGTCCCACCCCCGAGCTAGCTCTAAACAACAGAACAATAGCAACAGTTGCCCACGCTAGGTGATACCATATCCCAGAGGCCTCCAGTCTAGTCAACACTCACCATCATTCACTCATCGCACACCGGCATGGACCGTGAGGGCGTAACGACCATGTTGCTGTGAGCGACAGGGATGGTGTCATACGGTAACAATTTCCAACTCGGTGGAAAACCTGAGTAGGGAGAGCAGGAGGGGGGATCTCGACAGCTTTGGGAGCGCGGTTTTCCGACTGCTGGCATTCCCATTCGTAGTCCAGGAAATCAATACTGAACTGTGACTAACATATATGACCCTGGTAGTCCTCTCAGGGACACAGGGGCTCAGTGCCTGTATCCCAAATCCCTACACAGTGTACTACTTTAGACCAGGACCCATAGGGCTCCGGTCAAAACTAGAGTACTATATAGGGACTAGGGTGCCATTTGGGACTCAACCAGTGCCTCAGAGTGTAGCTTCCTATAGAGTTTCAGAGAGACCTAGACTAATCTAGGAGGGGGAACAGAAACAGGCCACGGGGCTCTGACTTGTGGCTGACACCTCTTTTGATGATGTACCCCCAAGACGTCCAAGAGTAAGGTGTGGAGGATTAGGGAAAAAGAAGACCATTCTTAGAAATAGCACTATCAGCAGAACCAGTGGCAGGAAGAAACAACATGTGGGGGTGTGAGTGCAAGTTAAACTACAAATACTTATATTATGCTCAACAATCCAATCATTTTGGAACTTTCAGACTGTGGTAATGGCTGGTTCACTAAATTAAATGGGGGAATATGCTATATATTCTGGTCACAATAACAACCTTTTTGCTGTCACACCAAATTAGGTTTCTGTCACAATGGTACCCTAATGCAGTATACCTTATTATTACAGTAGGCTTGGTGGTGCAGCTCCACCGTGGGACTCCTAATCCCGTTAATTACACTGAGACCCCTTTGACGCACAGGAGCGCAGTGCCATTCATCACAATGGGCTCCCTGACGCAGCTGCGCATTAGAGCGAGGTGACACTTTTAATGGAATTCTATGATCTGATATGTGATGTTTAGTGCTGCCTCTGTTTACAGGGCCTCTCGCGGAGGTGATTTCTCAAACTGAAGGCTGAAGTACAGACGTTAAATTAAATGATGTTCTCTCTCTCTGCATCTATTTTTCTCTCTCCATCTCCATATCTCTCAATTAAATTAAATTCAGTAGACTTTATTAACATGGCAAGTTAAATGACTTATGTTGTCAAAATACACTTATAACAACAATGGTAGGACCAACTGCAATAAGGTATCAATAATAACAGTAATAGTAGTAGTGGAAATGGTATTACCATTAACCACAACAATATGAATTAGAATAATAATAATCATCTCTCTCACTTCACCTCGCTCTCTCTCTATGTATCTATTTCTTGCTCTCTATGTATCTATTTCTCTGTCCATATCTCTCTCTCTATGCATCTATTTCTCTGTCCATATCTCTCTCTCTATGTATCTATTTCTCTGTCCATATCTCTCTCTCTATGTATCTATTTCTTGCTCTCTATGTATCTATTTCTTGCTCTCTATGTATCTATTTCTCTGTCCATATCTCTCTCTCTATGCATCTATTTCTCTGTCCATATCTCTCTCTCTATGTATCTATTTCTCTGTCCATATCTCTCTCTCTATGCATCTATTTCTCTGTCCATATCTCTCTCTCTATGCATCTATTTCTCTGTCCATATCTCTCTCTATGCATCTATTTCTCTGTCCATATCTCTCTCTCTATGTATCTATTTCTCTGTCCATATCTCTCTCTATGTATCTATTTCTCTGTCCATATCTCTCTCTATGTATCTATTTCTCTGTCCATATCTCTCTCTCTATGTATCTATTTCTCTGTCCATATCTCTCTCTATGTATCTATTTCTCTGTCCATATCTCTCTATGCATCTATTTCTCTGTCCATATCTCTCTCTCTATGCATCTATTTCTCTGTCCATATCTCTCTCTATGCATCTATTTCTCTGTCCATATCTCTCTCTCTATGCATCTATTTCTCTGTCCATATCTCTCTCTCTATGCATCTATTTCTCTGTCCATATCTCTCTCTCTATGCATCTATTTCTCTGTCCATATCTCTCTCTCTATGCATCTATTTCTCTGTCCATATCTCTCTCTCTATGCATCTATTTCTCTGTCCATATCTCTCTCTCTCTCTTTGTATCTATTTCTCTGTCCATATCTCTCTCTCTCTCTATGTATCTATTTCTCTGTCCATATCTCTCTCTCTCTCTATGCATCTATTTCTCTGTCCATATCTCTCTCTATGCATCTATTTCTCTGTCCATATCTCTCTCTCTATGCATCTATTTCTCTGTCCATATCTCTCTCTCTATGTATCTATTTCTCTGTCCATATCTCTCTCTCTCTCTTTGTATCTATTTCTCTGTCCATATCTCTCTCTATGCATCTATTTCTCTGTCCATATCTCTCTCTCTATGCATCTATTTCTCTGTCCATATCTCTCTCTCTATGCATCTATTTCTCTGTCCATATCTCTCTCTCTATGCATCTATTTCTCTGTCCATATCTCTCTCTCTCTCTTTGTATCTATTTCTCTGTCCATATCTCTCTCTCTATGCATCTATTTCTCTGTCCATATCTCTCTCTCTATGTATCTATTTCTCTGTCCATATCTCTCTCTCTATGCATCTATTTCTCTGTCCATATCTCTCTCTCTATGCATCTATTTCTCTGTCCATATCTCTCTCTCTATGCATCTATTTCTCTGTCCATATCTCTCTCTCTATGCATCTATTTCTCTGTCCATATCTCTCTCTCTCTCTTTGTATCTATTTCTCTGTCCATATCTCTCTCTATGTATCTATTTCTCTGTCCATATCTCTCTCTATGTATCTATTTCTCTGTCCATATCTCTCTCTCTATGTATCTATTTCTCTGTCCATATCTCTCTCTCTCTCTTTGTATCTATTTCTCTGTCCATATCTCTCTCTCTCTCTTTGTATCTATTTCTCTGTCCATATCTCTCTCTCTATGCATCTATTTCTCTGTCCATATCTCTCTCTCTATGCATCTATTTCTCTGTCCATATCTCTCTCTCTATGCATCTATTTCTCTGTCCATATCTCTCTCTCTCTCTTTGTATCTATTTCTCTGTCCATCTCTCTCTCTCTCTCTTTGTATCTATTTCTCTGTCCATATCTCTCTCTCTATGCATCTATTTCTCTCTTTCTATGCATCTATTTCTCTGTCCATATCTCTCTCTCTATGCATCTATTTCTCTGTCCATATCTCTCTCTCTCTCTTTGTATCTATTTCTCTGTCCATATCTCTCTCTCTATGTATCTATTTCTCTGTCCATATCTCTCTCTCTCTCTTTGTATCTATTTCTCTGTCCATATCTCTCTCTCTATGCATCTATTTCTCTGTCCATATCTCTCTCTCTCTTTGTATCTATTTCTCTGTCCATATCTCTCTCTCTATGCATCTATTTCTCTCTTTCTATGCATCTATTTCTCTGTCCATATCTCTCTCTCTATGCATCTATTTCTCTGTCCATATCTCTCTCTCTATGCATCTATTTATATTTCTCTATGTATCTATTTCTCTGTCCATATCTCTCTCTATGTATCTATTTCTCTGTCCATATCTCTCTCTCTATGCATCTATTTATATTTCTCTATGTATCTATTTCTCTGTCCATATCTCTCTCTATGTATCTATTTCTCTGTCCATATCTCTCTCTCTATGCATCTATTTCTCTCTCTCTATGTATCTATTTCTCTGTCCATATCTCTCTCTCTATGCATCTATTTCTCTGTCAATTTCTCTCTCTCTATGCATCTATTTCTCTGTCCATATCTCTCTCTATGCATCTATTTCTCTCTCCATATCTCTCTCTCTCTCGCTCTTCGCCAAAGCACAGTACCCCAGCCCGCTGAGGCTCTAACACAGACTTATATTCTGACTAATACAATTTTTTATAAAGCTCAAAATGTATGCAAGATCTCATTCAGATGTAGGTTGCCTACATGTCAATGGCAAAGACTGGCAACCACATTGTCAGCTGTATTAGTCAATGGCTTCATTCAAAATGGCACCCTATTCCCTATATAGTGCACTACTTTTGACCAGTGTCCATAGGAGAACACTATGTAGGGAGCCAATTTGGAAGCGTCAAATCACTGTTGTTTGGCGTAGTGTAAGCTGGCGTTACATATAGACAGTCTGCTGCATCCATCCTCCCAGAGAAGAAACACATAGATAAGACACTAGGTTTACAATAATAATGACCTCCTTCAGTCCTCTTGGTATGGTTGAGATGTGTTTTAGCTTCAATTGTCTCTCCTCACACAGAAGCCCAGTCATTTAGCCTGTAACTAAGATATATGGAGAGCTATATTAGCAGTAATTAGTCTGTCTATGTTCACATTTGAATTACATCGTTGTGTTGAGTAGACCATTGTCTGTCAGTTAGCGCTGGGTTGCCGTGTGGGTTGCCGTGTGGGTTGCCGTGTGCCGGTTCTAGCCCCAAAAATATCTAGAAAAACATTCCCTGGCTGTAAACACAAGCTTCTCGCCCCCACCTGCTTTTCTGTGGACATGGTGTGTGTGTGTGTGTCTGTCTGTGCGTGTGAAAGTGTGTGTGTGAGCGTGCGTGCATGGTGCATATACAGTGGGGAGAACAAGTATTTGATACACTGACGATGTTGGAGGTTTTCCTACTTACAAAGCATGTAGAGGTCTGTAATTTTTATCATAGGTACACTTCAACTGTGAGAGATGGAATCTAAAACAATAATCCAGAAAATCACATTGTATGATTAATTTGCATTTTATTGCATGACATAAGTATTTGATACATCAGAAAAGCAGAACTTAATATTTGGTACAGAAACTTTTGTTTGCAATTACAGAGATCATACATTTCCTGTAGTTCTTGACCAGGGTTGCACACACTGCAGCAGGGATTTTGGCCCACTCCTCCATACAGATCCTTCAGGTTTCGGGGCTGTCGCTGGGCAATACGGACTTTCAGCTCCCTCCAAAGATTTTCTATTGGGTTCAGGTCTGGAGACTGGCTAGGCCACTCCAGGACCTTGAGATGCTTCTTACGGAGCCACTCCTTAGTTACCCTGGCTGTGTGTTTTGGGTCGTTGTCATGCTGGAAGACCCAGCCACGACCCATCTTCAATGCTCTTACTGAGGAGGTTGTTGGCCAAGATCTCGCGATACATGGCCCCATCCATCCTCCCCTCAATACGATGCAGTCGTCCTGTCCCCTTTGCAGAAAAGCATCCCCAAAGAATGATGTTTCCATCTCCATGCTTCACGGTTGGGATGGTGTTCTTGGGGTTGTACTCATCCTTCTTCTTCCTCTAAACACGGTGAGTGGAGTTTAGACCAAAAAGCTCTATTTTTGCATCATCAGACCACATTACCTTCTCCCTTTCCTCCTCTGGATCATCCAGATGGTCATTGGCAAACTTCAGACGGGCCTGGACATGCGCTGGCTTGAGCAGGGGGACCTTGTGTGAGCTGCAGGATTTTCATCCATGACGGCGTAGTGTGTTACTAATGGTTTCCTTTGAGACTGTGGTCCCAGCTCTCTTCAGGTCATTGACCAGGTCCTACCGTGTAGTTCTGGGCTGATCCCTCACCTTCCTCATGATCATTGATGCCCCACGAGGTGAGATCTTGCATGGAGCCCCAGACCGAGGGTGATTGACCGTCATTTTGAACTTCTTCCATTTTAGAATAATTGCGCCAACAGTTGTTGCCTTCTCACCAAGCTGCTTGCTTATTGTCCTGTAGCCCATCCCAGCCTTATGCAGGTCTACAATTTTATCCCTGATGTCCTTACACAGCTCTCTGGTCTTGGCCATTGTGGAGAGGTTGGAGTCTGTTTGATTGAGTGTGTGGACAGGTGTCTTTTATACAGGTAACGAGTTCAAACAGGTGCAGTTAATACAGGTAATGAGTGGAGAACAGGAGGGCTTCTTAAAGAAAAACGAACAGGTCTGTGAGAGCCGGAATTCTTACTCGTTGGTAGGTGATCAAATACTTATGTCATGCAATAAAATTCAAATTAATTACTTAAAAATCATACAATGTGACGTTCCGGATTTTTGTTTTAGATTCCGTCTCTCACAGTTGAAGTGTACCTATGATAAAAATTACAGACCTCTACATGCTCTGTAAGTAGGAAAACCTCCAAAATCGGCAGCGTATCAAATACTTGTGTGTGTTCAACAGAAGACAGGGTTGTCATCCAACCATCACTGGTAACCAGTGGTGTACTTAGTAGGGTTGGGACAATACCAGTATCATGATGCTTGTTAGTATCGTGGCAAGGAAACAAAACACAAAACAGATTTAACTTCTTTAGGAAAACAGCCCTAATGTTGGAAACAAACATCATTGTGTATTCACCCAGAGTCATATTTACTTTTTTTCCAGGCTATAGCACACAATATTTTACATACAGTAGCTTTTTATAGGACCAAAGACGAAGACAAAAATGTTGCAGTACTGGTATCATCACAACCCTAGTATCAGTACTAAGAGCAGTAGCAGTGGACTATTAGCATGGAGCAGGCCTGTGGTTATCTATTTGACCCTGTGTAGTGTCTCTATCGATCCTCCCTCCCTTACAGAGAAACGACAGATGAAGGAGGGAAAGATAATGTTTTATAGAGAAACTACAGATGAAGGAGGGAAAGAGAATGTTTTATAGAGAAACTACAGATAAAGGAGGGAAAGATAATGTTTTATAGAGAAACGACAGATGAAGGCGGGAAAGAGAATGTTTTATAGAGAAACGACAGATGAAGGAGGGAAAGAGAATGTTTTATAGAGAAACGACAGATGAAGGAGGGAAAGAGAATGTTTTATAGAGAAACTACAGATGGAGGGAGAGAGAATGTTTTATAGAGAAACGACAGATGAAGGAGGGAAAGAGAATGTTTTATAGAGAAACGACAGATGAAGGAGGGACAGATAATGTTTTACAGAGAAACGACAGATTAAGGAGGGAAAGATAATGTTTTATAGAGAAACTACAGATGGAGGGAGAGAGAATGTTTTATAGAGAAACTACAGATGGAGGGAAAGAGAATGTTTTATAGAGAAAAGAAAGATGGAGGGAAAGAGAATGTTTTACAGAGAAACGACAGATGAAGGAGGGAAAGAGAATGTTTTATAGAGAAACTACAGATGAAGGAGGGAAAGAGAATGTTTTATAGAGAAACTACAGATAAAGGAGGGAAAGAGAATGTTTTATAGAGAAACAACAGATGAAGGAGGGAAAGAGAATGTTTTATAGAGAAACTACAGATGGAGGGAGAGAGAATGTTTTATAGAGAAACGACAGATGAAGGAGGGAAAGAGAATGTTTTATAGAGAAACGACAGATTAAGGAGGGAAAGAGAATGTTTTATAGAGAAACGACAGATGAAGGAGGGAAAGAGAATGTTTTATAGAGAAACTACAGATGGAGGGAGAGAGAATGTTTTATAGAGAAACGACAGATGAAGGAGGGAAAGATAATGTTTTATAGAGAAACGACAGATGAAGGAGGGACAGATAATGTTTTATAGAGAACCGACAGATTAAGGAGGGAAAGATAATGTTTTATAGAGAAACTACAGATGGAGGGAGAGAGAATGTTTTATAGAGAAACTACAGATGGAGGGAAAGAGAATGTTTTATAGAGAAAAGAAAGATGGAGGGAAAGAGAATGTTTTACAGAGAAACGACAGATGAAGGAGGGAAAGAGAATGTTTTATAGAAAAACTACAGATGAAGGAGGGAAAGAGAATGTTTTATAGAGAAACTACAGATAAAGGAGGGAAAGAGAATGTTTTATAGAGAAACAACAGATGAAGGAGGGAAAGAGAATGTTTTATAGAGAAACTACAGATGAAGGAGGGAAAGAGAATGTTTTATAGAGAAACTACAGATGGAGGGAGAGAGAATGTTTTATAGAGAAACGACAGATGAAGGAGGGAAAGAGAATGTTTTATAGAGAAACGACAGATGAAGGAGGGACAGATAATGTTTTACAGAGAAACGACAGATTAAGGAGGGAAAGATAATGTTTTATAGAGAAACTACAGATGGAGGGAGAGAGAATGTTTTATAGAGAAACTACAGATGGAGGGAAAGAGAATGTTTTATAGAGAAACGAAAGATGGAGGGAAATAGAATGTTTTACAGAGAAACGACAGATGAAGGAGGGAAAGATAATGTTTTATAGAGAAACTACAGATGGAGGGAGAGAGAATGTTTTATAGAGAAACGAAAGATGGAGGGAAAGAGAATGTTTTACAGAGAAACGACAGATGAAGGAGGGAAAGAGAATGTTTTATAGAGAAACTACAGATGGAGGGAGAGAGAATGTTTTATAGAGAAACGACAGATGAAGGAGGGAAAGAGAATGTTTTATAGAGAAACGACAGATTAAGGAGGGAAAGAGAATGTTTTATAGAGAAACGACAGATGAAGGAGGGAAAGAGAATGTTTTATAGAGAAACTACAGATGGAGGGAGAGAGAATGTTTTATAGAGAAACGACAGATGAAGGAGGGAAAGATAATGTTTTATAGAGAAACGACAGATGAAGGAGGGACAGATAATGTTTTATAGAGAACCGACAGATTAAGGAGGGAAAGATAATGTTTTATAGAGAAACTACAGATGGAGGGAGAGAGAATGTTTTATAGAGAAACTACAGATGGAGGGAAAGAGAATGTTTTATAGAGAAAAGAAAGATGGAGGGAAAGAGAATGTTTTACAGAGAAACGACAGATGAAGGAGGGAAAGAGAATGTTTTATAGAAAAACTACAGATGGAGGGAGAGAGAATGTTTTATAGAGAAACGACAGATGAAGGAGGGACAGATAATGTTTTACAGAGAAACGACAGATTAAGGAGGGAAAGATAATGTTTTATAGAGAAACTACAGATGGAGGGAGAGAGAATGTTTTATAGAGAAACTACAGATGGAGGGAAAGAGAATGTTTTATAGAGAAAAGAAAGATGGAGGGAAAGAGAATGTTTTACAGAGAAACGACAGATGAAGGAGGGAAAGAGAATGTTTTATAGAGAAACTACAGATGAAGGAGGGAAAGAGAATGTTTTATAGAGAAACTACAGATAAAGGAGGGAAAGAGAATGTTTTATAGAGAAACAACAGATGAAGGAGGGAAAGAGAATGTTTTATAGAGAAACTACAGATGGAGGGAGAGAGAATGTTTTATAGAGAAACGACAGATGAAGGAGGGAAAGAGAATGTTTTATAGAGAAACGACAGATTAAGGAGGGAAAGAGAATGTTTTATAGAGAAACGACAGATGAAGGAGGGAAAGAGAATGTTTTATAGAGAAACTACAGATGGAGGGAGAGAGAATGTTTTATAGAGAAACGACAGATGAAGGAGGGAAAGATAATGTTTTATAGAGAAACGACAGATGAAGGAGGGACAGATAATGTTTTATAGAGAACCGACAGATTAAGGAGGGAAAGATAATGTTTTATAGAGAAACTACAGATGGAGGGAGAGAGAATGTTTTATAGAGAAACTACAGATGGAGGGAAAGAGAATGTTTTATAGAGAAAAGAAAGATGGAGGGAAAGAGAATGTTTTACAGAGAAACGACAGATGAAGGAGGGAAAGAGAATGTTTTATAGAAAAACTACAGATGAAGGAGGGAAAGAGAATGTTTTATAGAGAAACTACAGATAAAGGAGGGAAAGAGAATGTTTTATAGAGAAACAACAGATGAAGGAGGGAAAGAGAATGTTTTATAGAGAAACTACAGATGAAGGAGGGAAAGAGAATGTTTTATAGAGAAACTACAGATGGAGGGAGAGAGAATGTTTTATAGAGAAACGACAGATGAAGGAGGGAAAGAGAATGTTTTATAGAGAAACGACAGATGAAGGAGGGACAGATAATGTTTTACAGAGAAACGACAGATTAAGGAGGGAAAGATAATGTTTTATAGAGAAACTACAGATGGAGGGAGAGAGAATGTTTTATAGAGAAACTACAGATGGAGGGAAAGAGAATGTTTTATAGAGAAACGAAAGATGGAGGGAAATAGAATGTTTTACAGAGAAACGACAGATGAAGGAGGGAAAGAGAATGTTTTATAGAGAAACTACAGATGGAGGGAGAGAGAATGTTTTATAGAGAAACGAAAGATGGAGGGAAAGAGAATGTTTTACAGAGAAACGACAGATGAAGGAGGGAAAGAGAATGTTTTATAGAGAAACTACAGATGGAGGGAGAGAGAATGTTTTATAGAGAAACGACAGATGAAGGAGGGAAAGAGAATGTTTTATAGAGAAACGACAGATTAAGGAGGGAAAGAGAATGTTTTATAGAGAAACGACAGATGAAGGAGGGAAAGAGAATGTTTTATAGAGAAACTACAGATGGAGGGAGAGAGAATGTTTTATAGAGAAACGACAGATGAAGGAGGGAAAGATAATGTTTTATAGAGAAACGACAGATGAAGGAGGGACAGATAATGTTTTATAGAGAACCGACAGATTAAGGAGGGAAAGATAATGTTTTATAGAGAAACTACAGATGGAGGGAGAGAGAATGTTTTATAGAGAAACTACAGATGGAGGGAAAGAGAATGTTTTATAGAGAAAAGAAAGATGGAGGGAAAGAGAATGTTTTACAGAGAAACGACAGATGAAGGAGGGAAAGAGAATGTTTTATAGAAAAACTACAGATGAAGGAGGGAAAGAGAATGTTTTATAGAGAAACGACAGATGAAGGAGGGAAAGAGAATGTTTTATAGAGAAACGACAGATGAAGGAGGGAAAGAGAATGTTTTATAGAGAAACGACAGATGAAGGAGGGAAAGAGAATGTTTTATAGAGAAACGACAGATGAAGGAGGGAAAGAGAATGTTTTATAGAGAAACTACAGATGAAGGAGGGAAAGAGAATGTTTTATAGAGAAACAATAAACGGAGGGAAAGAAAAGACAGAAAACATCTTTCTGCAGGAATGCAGCCATTGTGTGCGGAAACACATTTCAAGCATAGGGACTATGATAGAGTGGATTCAGCCCCAGTTAGCTAACATGCTAGTATATTCTGCATAGGGACTATGATAGAGTGGATTCAGCCCCAGTTAGCTAACATGCTAGTATATTCTGCATAGGGACTATGATAGAGTGGATTCAGCCCCAGTTAGCTAACATGCTAGTATATTCTGCATAGGGACTATGATAGAGTGGATTCAGCCCCAGTTAGCTAACATGCTAGTATATTCTGCATAGGGACTATGATAGAGTGGATTCAGCCCCAGTTAGCTAACATGCTAGTATATTCTGCATAGGGACTATGATAGGGACAGAGTAAAACTTTAGCAAGTCTGTTTTTTAGATTTAGTCAAATCAGTGTCGGTCTAAGGAGCCAGAGAACACTGTAGCCCACTGTAATCTCTGAAATAGCAGACCATTAAACTCAGAGTAGAAAGAGCTCTCTCTAACTCTGACAGATGTCCTCTGACTCTGTAACAATGGTGTCTGAGTTTTGGCCATTACCCGGTGTAGTAACACCCACAGAGACAACCAAGGACACATCTGGGGCACAGAGAAAGGGTGGTGATACGTAGGGTGAAGAGAGGGAAGAGGAGGGAGGTAGTGGAGAAAGAGAGAGATGATGAAGAGGAAAAGGAGGTCGGTAGATGAGAAAGGTGAAAGAGGGGAAGAAGAGGTTGGTAGAGGAGAAAGGTGAAAGAGGGGAAGAAGAGGTTGGTAGAGGAGAAAGGTGAAAGAGGGGAAGAGGAGGTCGGCAGAAGAGAAAGATAACGGTGAAAGAGGGGAAGAGGAGGTCGGTAGAGAAGAAAGGTGAAAGAGGGGAAGAGGAGAAAGGTAGAGGAGAAAGGTGAAAGACGAGGTCGGTAGAGGGAAAAGAGAAAAATGAAAGAGGGGAAGAGAAGGTCGGTAGAGGAGAAAGGTGAACGAGGGGAAGAGGAGGTTGGTAGAGGAGAAAGGTGAAAGGTGAACGAGGGGAAGAGAAGGTCGGTAGAGGAGAAAGGTGAAAGAGGGGAAGAGGAGAAAGGTAGAGGAGAAAGGTGAAAGGTGAAAGAGGGGAAGAGGAGGTCGGTAGAGGAGAAAGGTGAAAGAGGGGAAGAGGAGGTCAGTAGAGGAGAAAGGTGAAAGGTGAACGAGGGGAAGAGAAGGTCGGTAGAGGAGAAAGGTGAAAGAGGGGAAGAGGCTTGGGGTGGTGAGTGATTCAATGTTGTCCCTTTTTCTGGTATTATTCATCCCCTTGTTAATTGCCTCTAAGCCATTCCACCATCTCTCCACCCCTCCGGCTCCCACTCCACTTATCTCTATGCACATCTGTCCAGCCTCCGGAGAGAAAAAGCGAGGGAGCAAGAAGAAAGGAGGGAGAGAATAATGAATGATTTACAGGCACTTTAACCAAAGAGGCCTTTCTAACCAGCTACCTGTATTCATCTGTATGAGTTGCCTTTCTAAAGAGAACAATGAAACGCACATCTCATTCATCAAACAGCTCTCTGGGCAACGGCTAAAATGGCACCCTATTGCCTACAATGTACACTACCAGAAGTAGTGCACTATAGGGAATAACCCTATTCCCTATATCCTGCACTACGAAAAGTAGTGCCCGATATAGGGAATAGGGTGCGATTTGGGACAAAAACCTTGTGAAAAGCAGGCTTCTGTCTCATCACAAAGGTAGATGATGGGGTGCATAGCTCGAGGCTAATGCATATATACAATGGAACTTACACTGAATACAAGGTAAAGAGGTTTGTTTTCGCTTGTTAGTTTGTTTACCCGTGTGTATGTGTGTGTGTGTGTGTGTGTCATTCACCTAGCACAATACTATCATTGTATATTTCTCCTATCTAATCGCCCTCCTTTCCTTCTCTCTCTTGTCTGTCTCTCTATCCCCTCATTCTCTCTTCCTCCTTTTCTCTTAATCTCATTCCCGCTTTCTCCCTCTCTGTTGACCCTCTCAAGCTCCTTTTCTCTTAATCTCATTCCCACTTTCTCCCTCTCTGTTGACCCTCTCAAACTCCTTTTCTCTTAATCTCATTCCCACTTTCTCCCTCTCTGTTGACCCTCTCAAGCTCCTTTTCTCTTAATCTCATTCCCACTTTCTCCCTCTCTGTTGACCCTCTCAAGCTCCTTTTCTCTTAATCTCATTCCCACTTTCTCCCTCTCTGTTGACCCTCTCAAGCTCCTTTTCTCTTAATCTCATTCCCACTTTCTCCCTCTCTGTTGACCCTCTCAAGCTCCTTTTCTCTTAATCTCATTCCCACTTTCTCCCTCTCTGTTGACCCTCTCAAGCTCCTTTTCTCTTAATCTCATTCCCACTTTCTCCCTCTCTGTTGACCCTCTCAAGCTCCTTTTCTCTTAATCTCATTCCCACTTTCTCCCTCTCTGTTGACCCTCTCAAACTCCTTTTCTCTTAATCTCATTCCCACTTTCTCCCTCTCTGTTGACCCTCTCAAGCTCCTTTTCTCTTAATCTCATTCCCACTTTCTCCCTCTCTGTTGACCCTCTCAAGCTCCTTTTCTCTTAATCTCATTCCCACTTTCTCCCTCTCTGTTGACCCTCTCAAGCTCATTTTCTCTTAATCTCATTCCCACTTTCTCCCTCTCTGTTGACCCTCTCAAGCTCCTTTTCTCTTAATCTCATTCCCACTTTCTCCCTCTCTGTTGACCCTCTCAAGCTCCTTTTCTCTTAATCTCATTCCCACTTTCTCCCTCTCTGTTGACCCTCTCAAGCTCCTTTTCTCTTAATCTCATTCCCACTTTCTCCCTCTCTGTTGACCCTCTCAAGATCCTTTTCTCTTAATCTCATTCCCCCTTTCTCCCTCTCTGTTGACCCTCTCAAGCTCCTTTTCTCTTAATCTCATTCCCACGTTCTCCCTCTCTGTTGACCCTCTCAAGCTCCTTTTCTCTTAATCTCATTCCCACTTTCTCCCTCTCTGTTGACCCTCTCAAGCTCCTTTTCTCTTAATCTCATTCCCACTTTCTCCCTCTCTGTTGACCCTCTCAAGCTCCTTTTCTCTTAATCTCATTCCCACTTTCTCCCTCTCTGTTGACCCTCTCAAACTCCTTTTCTCTTAATCTCATTCCCACTTTCTCCCTCTCTGTTGACCCTCTCAAGCTCCTTTTCTCTTAATCTCATTCCCACTTTCTCCCTCTCTGTTGACCCTCTCAAGCTCCTTTTCTCTTAATCTCATTCCCACTTTCTCCCTCTCTGTTGACCCTCTCAAGCTCCTTTTCTCTTAATCTCATTCCCACTTTCTCCCTCTCTGTTGACCCTCTCAAGCTCCTTTTCTCTTAATCTCATTCCCACTTTCTCCCTCTCTGTTGACCCTCTCAAGCTCCTTTTCTCTTAATTTCATTCCCACTTTCTCCCTCTCTGTTGACCCTCTCAAACTCCTTTTCTCTTAATCTCATTCCCACGTTCTCCCTCTCTGTTGACCCTCTCAAGCTCCTTTTCTCTTAATCTCATTCCCACTTTCTCCCTCTCTGTTGACCCTCTCAAACTCCTTTTCTCTTAATCTCATTCCCACGTTCTCCCTCTCTGTTGACCCTCTCAAGCTCCTTTTCTCTTAATCTCATTCCCACTTTCTCCCTCTCTGTTGACCCTCTCAAGCTCCTTTTCTCTTAATCTCATTCCCACTTTCTCCCTCTCTGTTGACCCTCTCAAGCTCCTTTTCTCTTAATCTCATTCCCACTTTCTCCCTCTCTGTTGACCCTCTCAAGCTCCTTTTCTCTTAATCTCATTCCCCCTTTCTCCCTCTCTGTTGACCCTCTCAAGCTCCTTTTCTCTTAATCTCATTCCCCCTTTCTCCCTCTCTGTTGACCCTCTCAAGCTCCTTTTCTCTTAATCTCATTCCCACTTTCTCCCTCTCTGTTGACCCTCTCAAGCTCCTTTTCTCTTAATCTCATTCCCACTTTCTCCCTCTCTGTTGACCCTCTCAAGCTCCTTTTCTCTTAATCTCATTCCCACTTTCTCCCTCTCTGTTGACCCTCTCAAGCTCCTTTTCTCTTAATCTCATTCCCACTTTCTCCCTCTCTGTTGACCCTCTCAAGCTCCTTTTCTCTTAATCTCATTCCCACGTTCTCCCTCTCTGTTGACCCTCTCAAGCTCCTTTTCTCTTAATCTCATTCCCACGTTCTCCCTCTCTGTTGACCCTCTCAAGCTCCTTTTCTCTTAATCTCATTCCCACTTTCTCCCTCTCTGTTGACCCTCTCAAGCTCCTTTTCTCTTAATCTCATTCCCACTTTCTCCCTCTCTGTTGACCCTCTCAAGCTCCTTTTCTCTTAATCTCATTCCCACTTTCTCCCTCTCTGTTGACCCTCTCAAGCTCCTTTTCTCTTAATCTCATTCCCACTTTCTCCCTCTCTGTTGACCCTCTCAAGCTCCTTTTCTCTTAATCTCATTCCCACTTTCTCCCTCTCTGTTGACCCTCTCAAGCTCCTTTTCTTAACTGTTTTCTTTTCTTAACTATTTTCTCCCTTCGAACCAATTGTTTGATCAATGACAGTTGGAAATGAAACTGCACACACACACACACACACACACACACACACACACACACACACACACACACACACACACACACACACACACACACACACACACACACCTGAATTATTCCAGCTGTTGCTCTGGAACACAACTTCTGTTGTTTCATCTCCTGTTGTTTTCAGAGAGAGAACAGTCACTACTTGATGGGTTATTGGCCTGAGTGAGTGTGTGTGTGAAAGAAAGTGAGAGAGAGAGCGAGCAATAGAGACAAAGAAAGCGAGAGAGAGAGAGAGAAAGACAGACAGAGAGAGAGAGAGAGACAGAGAGAAACAGAGACAGAGAGAGACAGAGAGAGAGAAACAGACAGAGATATATAGAGCCAGGGAAACAGAGAGGGAGAGAGAGAGAGAGAGAGAGAGAGAGAGAGAGAGAGAGAGAGAGAGAGCGACAGGGAGGGAGAGAGAGAGAGAGGGAGCGACTGAGAGAGAGAGGGAGAGAGAGACAGAGACAGAGAGAGAGGGAGAGAGAGACAGAGAGAGAGAGAGAGAGAGAGAGAGACAGAGAGAGAGAGAGAGACAGAGCGAGAGACAGAGACAGAGACAGAGACAGAGACAGAGACAGACTGTGGAAGGTATAAAGTCAGTAGTAGTGATGATACAGAACTGCAGCAGGACTGCAGAGGAGAGTCTCTGTCATGGGAGCTGTTGCCGTAAATAAGACAGGACAGTGTGTGTGTATGTGTGTGTGTTTGCTGGCAAGGTGCCCTTACTCAGAGAGTGGTGAGGCCTGTCCCTGTGGTGATTGGCTGTTACCGGCGGCAGCGGGCTGAGTGGAGAGCCCTACATCTACTGCAGCCTGGAGGGTGCTGCTTCAGCACAAATAACACTGTGTGTGTCTGTGTGTATGTGTGCGCTTGTACGGTGTGTGTGTGTGTGTGTGTACAGTGTATATGTGTGTGTGTACAGTGTGTATACAGTGTGTGCATGTACAGTGTGTGTATGGTGTGTGTGTGTGTGTGCATGTACAGTGTGTGTGTGTGTGTGTGCTTGGGGGGGGGGGGGGGGGGTGAGTGAGTGTGTACATACAGCATGTGTGCCTATGCTGCTTCAGAAGACAATTATTTGATGTGTGTGAGCAGTTCTACTGTATCTGTGTGCTAAAACATTCATGTGTGTGTGTACTGTACATGTGAGTGATTACATGAACATGTGACATTAGGTGTGTGTACGTGAGTATCAGCACATACACTGAGGACAGTAGTCTGACTCATATCTACATCATGTTCTGCCCCTATGGGCAAGACAAGGACTCCTTTGGACAATGACACACTGTCCACCACTAAGTTTAACACATTGTTTCACTATACATTGTGTCAAAGCCTAAACCAAATTGTACAATATATACAATATGTCAAAATGGCTTCCCACTGTACAAGCCATTTAACTGTTTTCCAATGAAGGTGGAGGAGCACAATGGAGGCTCCCTCATCAAATGATGCATCTCTGCTGTTCTGGATTTCAAATCACTTGAACCTTCCAATGCTTCTGTTTCCAACCTTTGGGTGCGCTGTGCGTCTGTCTAGCTAGCATTAATAATGTGAAAGCTACACGACTGTCATTACATACAAACAGGCTGTGGTAATGTGACAGTGATACTAATGATGCAGATTGTAGTGGGAAAGACTGCTATCCCTCTCCCTCTCTGTCTCTCCCCCTCTCCTCAGCCCCCATCTCTCCCACACCCTTCTCTCCTCCTCTCTCCCTCCCTCCCTCTCCCTCCTCTCCTTGATACCTGTCTCCACTAACATGTGTCTGGAGATCGTCTGAATAGAGATGACATAATTGACAGATCACTACGGTTCACTCAGCTGGTTTACACTGCAACCTGCCAGTAGGTGTACTTGTGGAAGCCTGTTTTCATTTGCACACACACTAGAGAGAGATGGGGGAGAGAAGATGAAGGGGGGAGAGATAGAGGGAGATCGAGATGGGGGGAGGAAAGTGTGGGAGATAGGTAGGTAATGAAGGAGATGGAGGGAGAGGGAAGGAGAGAGGGAGGGAGGGAAGGAGATTGAGAGATGGGGGAGGGATGGAGAGGGAGGGAGGGAGAGAGGAAGGTAGGGAAGGAGATGGAGAGAGGGGGGGTGGAGCGGGAGGGAGAGAAGGAGAGAAGGAGGTAGGTAGGGGTGGGAGATGGAGAGAGGGGGATTGATGGAGAGGGAGGGAGGGACAGAAGGAGGTAGGTGGGGAAGGAGATGGAGAGAGAGTGGGAGGGAGAGAGGTAGGGGAGCCTGTCTCCTCCTCTGTTATATCTGTCTCTTTCCGTTTTGTCACCAAAGCCCCATATACCACCCACCACTGCGACCTGTATGCTCTCGTCGGCTGGCCCATGCTACATATTCGTCGCCAGACCCACTGGCTCCAGGACATCTATAAGTCGTTGCTAGGTAAATATCCACCTTATCTCAGCTCACTGGTCATCATAACAACACTCACCCGTAGCACGAACTCCAGCAGGTATATTTCACTGGTCATCGCAAAAGCCAACACCTGCTTTGGCCGCCTTTCCTTCCAGTTCTCTGCTGCCAATGACTGGAACGAATTGCAAAAATCGCTGAATTTGGAGACATATCTCCCTCACTAACTTTAAGCATCAGCTGTCAGAGCCGCTTACCGATCGCTGCTAGCTCCACATTCATGCTGTACTGGGAGTCTGGGATACATCATGTTAGCTACCCACTCATGCTGTACTGGGAGTCTGGGCTACATCATGTTAGCTACCCACTCATGCTGTACTGGGAGTCTGGTCTACATCATGTTAGCTACCCACTCATGCTGTACTGGGAGTCTGGGCTACATCATGTTAGCTCCACACTCATGCTGTACTGGGAGTCTGGGCTACATCATGTTAGCTCCACACTCATGCTGTACTGGGAGTCTGGGCTACATCATGTTAGCTCCCCATTCATACTGTACTGGGAGTCTGGGCTACATCATGTTAGCTACACACTCATACTGTACTGGGAGTCTGGGCTACATCATGTTAGCTCCACACTCATACTGTACTGGGAGTCTGGGCTACATCATGTTAGCTCCACACTCATACTGTACTGGGAGTCTGGGCTACATCATGTTAGCTACCCACTCATACTGTACTGGGAGTCTGGGCTACATCATGTTAGCTCCACACTCATGCTGTACTGGGAGTCTGGGCTACATCATGTTAGCTACACACTCATACTGTACTGGGAGTCTGGGCTACATCATGTTAGCTCCACACTCATACTGTACTGGGAGTCTGGGCTACATCATGTTAGCTACACACTCATACTGTACTGGGAGTCTGGGCTGTATCATGTTAGCTACACACTCATACTGTACTGGGAGTCTGGGCTGTATCATGTTAGCTCCACACTCATACTGTACTGGGAGTCTGGGCTACATCATGTTAGCTACACACTCATACTGTACTGGGAGTCTGGGCTACATCATGTTAGCTCCACACTCATACTGTACTGGGAGTCTGGGCTACATCATGTTAGCTACACACTCATACTGTACTGGGAGTCTGGGCTACATCATGTTAGCTCCACACTCATACTGTACTGGGAGTCTGGGCTACATCATGTTAGCTACCCACTCATACTGTACTGGGAGTCTGGGCTGTATCATGTTAGCTACACACTCATACTGTACTGGGAGTCTGGGCTACATCATGTTAGCTACACACTCATACTGTACTGGGAGTCTGGGCTGTATCATGTTAGCTACACACTCATGCTGTACTGGGAGTCTGGGCTACATCATGTTAGCTCCACACTCATGCTGCACTGGGAGTCTGGGCTACATCATGTTAGCTACACACTCATACTGTACTGGGAGTCTGGGCTACATCATGTTAGCTACACACTCATACTGTACTGGGAGTCTGGGCTGTATCATGTTAGCTCCACACTCATGCTGTACTGGGAGTCTGGGCTACATCATGTTAGCTACACACTCATACTGTACAGAAGTTAACACACTTGAATAATACGACACGGCATGTAGAAAGGTTGAAATTGTTAATTACTGATTGCAAAACAATGTCCATATGTAAAATATGCTGATTTCAAAGCCGATTGCTATTCGTTATTCATTCACTTAATAGGTGTCTTTGTCACGTCTGTCCATCAGCCAAAGATGGTCTATTGCCTCAGCACCTTGTTTATAGCAGGGTGTCATCTGAATGACATCATTACTGGTTAAAGAGACAGCGCTCACTTTTAGAAAATAAACTACTTCTATGCAAATGTTGTTGATCAGTACAATAAAACAAGTCCCAGATGGAAAGGAAGCAGAGCGTTTGTTATTGTATCTGGAGCCCCATGAAATGAGCCAAAACAAGCTTGATAACTCAATGCAAACAGTACTATTAAATATCCATTCCTCTGTATGGTGAAAAGGGCGAGGCTACATCTTGATTTACCCAGTTTATCAATAGAGATTTACCACTCAAATAAGTGATTACTATTATGTTGTCATGTTGATTGGTAAAACCAAAGTCAAATTGATTGTATAATTACTGAATTAATGCTTTCTCTGATGTTGATGTAAAACTATTCAAATGCAGTGATATTGAACTCTAAAGATGCCCAACAATTGAACAGAGCAGTAGCTGAGTTTATCTGTCTGGATCAAGAGCCATTCTGTGACTCTGGCTGATAGAGGCTTCCTTCTTCTTTAGCTGTGGTATCGTTTTGGTATTGAGCATCGTGATACTGGACCTGGTATCAATGTCAAAACTCTGGTATCGTGACAACACTAATAGAGGGGGGGGGGGGGAGAAGAGAGCGAGAGAGGGAAGAGAGAGATGGAAGGGGAAACAGCAGGGGTGGGGGAGAGAGAGTGAGAGAGGGGGAGAGAGAGATGGAAGGGGAAACAGCAGTGCAGCAGAATGAAGACAGTGAGGAGACAATCTTACTCTCTCTCCCTGTCCATCTGCCTGTCTGTCTCTCTTTTCATATTTACCTTATTTCTCCTCCCTTTGTAACTCTCTCTACATATCTCACTCTCATTCCCTCTCGCCGTCTATCTGCTTGTCTGTCTCCCTTTTCATATTTATCCTACTTTTGTACCGCTCTCCCTCTCCGTCTCTGTCTATCCCTCCCTCTCTCAATTCAATTCAATTCAAGGGCTTTATTGGCATGGGAAACATGTGTTAACATTGCCAAAGCAAGTGAGGTAGACAACATACAAAGTGAAAATATAAAGTGAAAAACAACAAAAATTAACAGTAAACATTACACATACAGAGGTTTCAAAACAGTAAAGACATTACAAATGTCATATTATATATATATATACAGTATTTTAACAATGTACAAATGGTTAAAGGACACAAGATAAAATAAATAAGCTCTCCCTCTCCGTCTCTGTCTATCCCTCCCTCTCTCTCTCCCTCTCCGTCTATCCCTCCCTCTCTCTCTCCCTCTCCGTCTCTGTCTCTCCCTCTCTCTCTCCCTCCCTCTCTCTCTCCCTCTCTGTCTCTGTCTTTCCCTCTCTCTGTCTCTCCCTCCGTCTCTCTCTCCCTCTCCGTCTCTGTCTATCCCTCCCTCTCTTTCTCCCTCCCACTCCGTCTCCGTCTCCCTCCCTCCCTCCCACTCCGTCTCCCTCCCTCTCCCTCCCTCCCTCTCCGTCTCCCTCTCTCTCTCCCCCTCCGTCTCTCCCTCCCTCCCACTCCGTCTCCCTCTTCCTCCCTCCCTCTCCGTCTCCCTCTCTCTCTCTCCCCCTCCGTCTCCCTCTCTCTACCTCTCCCCCTCCGTCTATCCCTCCCTCTCTCTCTCCCTCCCACTCCGTCTCTCTCTCCCTCCCTCCCTCCCTCTCCGTCTCCCTCTCTCTTTCTCCCCCTCCGTCTCTCTCTCCCTCCCTCTCCGTCTCTGTCTCTCTCTCTCTCTCTCCCTCCGTCTCCCTCTCTCCCCCTCCGTCTCTCTCTCTCCCCCTCCCCCCGTCTCCCTCTCTCTCCCTCCCACCGTCTCCCTCTCTCTCCCTCTGTCTCCCTCCCTCTCCCTCTCTCCGTCTCCCTCTCCCTCTCCGTCTCCCTCTCCATCTCTCTCCCTCTCCGTCTCTCTCCCTCTCCGTCTCTCTCCGTCTCTCTCCCTCTCCGTCTCCCCCTCCGTCTCTCTCCCTCTCCGTCTCTCTCCCTCTCCCTCTCTCTCCGTCTCCCTCTCCGTCTCTCTCCCTCTATCACTCTCCGTCTCTCTCCCTCCCCTCTCCGTCTCTCTCCCTCTCCGTCTCCCTCCATCTCTCCCTCCCTCTACGTCTCCCTCCCTCTCTCCCTCCCTCTCCGTCTCTCCCTCCCTCCCTCTCCGTCTCTCCCTCCCTCTCTGTCTCTCCCTCCCTCCCTCTCCGTCTCTCCCTCCCTCCCTCTCCATCTCTCCCTCCCTCCCTCTCCGTCTCTCCCTCCCTCCCTCTCAGTCACTCCCTCTCCCTCTCCGTCCCTCCCTCCCTCCCTCTCCCTCCCTCTGTCTCTCCCTCTCCCTCCCTCTTCATCTCTCCCTCTCCCTCTCCCTCCCTCTTCATCTCTCCCTCTCCCTCTCCCTCTCCCAGTAAACATTACACATACAGAAGTTTCAAAACAATAAAGATATTACAAATGTCATATTATATATATATACAGTGTTTTAACAATGTACAAATGGTTAAAGGACACAAGATAAAATAAATAAGCATAAATATGGGTTGTATTTACAATGGTGTTTGTTCTTCACTGGTTGCCCTTTTCTCGTGGCAACAGGTCACAAATCTTGCTGCTGTGATGGCACACTGTGGAATTTCACCCAATAGATATGGGAGTTTATGTTGGATTTGTTTTTGAATTCTTTGTGGATCTTTCTCATCCATCTGGTTAAAGGCTGACTTAGAGGTTACATTAGTCCATTAACTTCTTATGATCCATTGTTCAGCGATTTTAATTGAAGGACATAATAAAACAAAACAAGAACCTATTCTGATGCAGTGGCATCTCTCTCTCTTTATCATTATCCTCCAAACCCTTACACAACCCTCACACAACCCTCACACAACCCTCACACAACCCTCACACAACCCTCACACAACCCTCCATCAGCATCAAGCATACTGCAGCTCGATGGATAAGCTCAAATGTGAAGTTATATTGATTTCTGTCTATCTCTCCCTCTCTCTTTTATCCCCTCCCTCTCAACCCAAGTCCGTCTGACCTTCGAGTGTTGGCTTTAAGTGAATGGCAATCATCACAACGTGTTATCAATTGGAATCCAAATAGAAATGGTGTACACCACAGAAGAAAGGTGAGCTACTTGTCAAAGTGTGTTCCAAACATTTCCTGTTAACACAACCCCCGAAAGTCTTTCCACATCAGCAGACATGATTTCACTCAACAAGAAATCAGCCACTGCTTTCATGTTACATAAGCAAGGCTATATGTCTCTATTGGTATAGACTGTAGTGCAGCAGTGTCTCTCCCTGTCTGGGCTTCTGTGGGAACCGTATCCATTATGAATGTGGTGAGGAGTGTACTGTACTGGAGGAGATGACAGGGGGAGAGGAACAGAGAGAGGGAGAGAGAGCGATGTAGTGAGACATACAGGGAGAGATCTGTACCGTATGTTTAACTCTCTGTAGTCCACTCAGTGGGGGAGAAGTAGTGAGGGCTGGTCCCATCTCACTACTGCTGCCCTGATTTCTACAATCACTGTTCACCAACCTTAGATGTTAACACTCTCTCTCACCATCTCCTCCTCCCCTTTCCCCTCATTCACCCTTTCCATTCATCCATCTCTTACACTCTCTCTCCCACTCTCCCTTCCTCTCTCTCTCTGTGCCTGTCTTTCACTCTATAGGGCTTCATTTAAAAGCTAGAATATTCTTATTCTTAAGGGGTGGGTGTGATGTATCTAGTCTAAACTGCTGAGAGAGTGTGTGTGTGTGTGTGTGTCTGTGTGTGTGTGTGTGTGTTTTAGCGCATAGTGAACTGGTGAGGGGGGGATTTAAGAGTTGTTGCTAAAGTCTCTGGGGTCACTGGGGCCATGTAGGAGTGTGAATGTAAGATAGGATCAGAGAGCTGCTTACAAAGGGATCAATGCCACACGGCAGAGACAGAGAGACAGAGAGAGAGAGAGAGAGAGAGAGAGAGAGAGCGAGAGAGAGAGAGAGAGAGGGACGGAGAGAGAGGGAGAGAGAGAGAGAGACAGAGGGACGGAGAGAGAGAGAGAGAGGGACGGAGAGAGAGGGAGAGAGAGAGAGAGAGACAGAGGGATGGAGAGAGAGAGAAACAGACAGGGGCGGAGAGAGAGGGAGAGAGAGAGAGAGACAGAGGGATGGAGAGAGAGCGAGAGAGACAGTGGAACGGAGAGAGAGAGTGAGAGAGAGAGACAGAGGGCGGAGAGAGAGAGAGAGATAGAAAGAGAGAGAGAGGGACGGAGAGAGAGAGAGAGAGGGATGGAGAGAGAGAGAGAGAGAGGGACGGAGAGAGAGAGACAGAGAGAGAGACGGAGAGAGAGAGAGAGAGAGAGAGAGAGAGAGAGAGAGAGAGAGAGAGAGAGACGGAGAGAGAAAGAGAGAGAGAGGGACGGAGAGAGAGAGAGAGGGACGGAGAGAGGGACGGAGAGAGAGGGAGAGAGAGAGAGACAGAGGGAGAGAGAGAGAGAGAGAGAGACAGAGGGATGGAGAGAGAGAGCGAGAGAGACAGTGGAACGGAGAGAGAGAGTGAGAGAGAGAGACAGAAAGAGAGAGAGAGGGACGGAGAGAGAGAGAGAGAGGGACGGAGAGAGAGAGACAGAGGGACGGAGAGAGAGAGACAGAGAGAGAGAGACGGAGAGAGAGTGAGAGAGAGAGAGAGAGACGGAGAGAGAAAGAGAGAGAGAGAGAGAGAGAGGGACGGAGAAAGAGAGCGAGAGAGAGAGAGGGACGGAGCGAGAGAGCGAGAGACAGAGGGACAGAGAAATTAAGAGAGAGAGAGGGACAGAGAAATTGAGAGAGAGAGAAAGAGAGAGAGAGACAGAGAGAGAGAGAGAGAGAGAGAGAGAGAGACAGAGGGATGGAGAGAGAGGGAGAGAGAGACAGAGAGACATAGAAATTGAGAGAGAGACAGAGTGGCGGAGAAAATGAGAGAGCAAGAGACAGAGAGAGAGAGAGAGAGAGAAATTGAGAGAGAGAGTGAGAGAGAAATTATTGAAACGGGAGATGGAGAGAGACAGGCAGAGAGAGAGAGAAATAAGTGCTATGAGAGAGAAAGAAGGAGAAGGAACGATAGACAGGTGGAAGTAGAGGAGAGACACAGAATAGAAAGACAAGTAGAGAGACACAATAGAAAGACAAGTAGAGGAGAGACACAATAGAAACACAAGTAGAGGAGAGACACAATAAAAAGACAAGTAGATGAGAGATACACAATAGAAAGACAAGTAGAGAGGAGAGACACAATAGAAAGACAAGTAGAGAGGAGAGACACAATAGAAAGACAAGTAGAGGAGAGACAGAATAGAAAGACAAGTAGAGAGGAGAGACACAGAATAGAAAGTCAAGTAGAGAGGGGAGACACAATAGAAAGACAAGTAGAGGAGAGACACACAATAGAAAGACAAGTAGAGAGGGGAGACACAATAGAAAGACAAGTAGAGGAGAGACAGAATAGAAAGACAAGTAGAGGAGAGACACACAATAGAAAGACAAGTAGAGAGGGGAGACAATAGAAAGACAAGTAGAGGAGAGACACAGAATAGAAAGACAAGTAGAGAGGAGAGACAGAATAGAAAGACAAGTAGAGGAGAGACACAGAATAGAAAGACAAGTAGAGGAGAAACACAGAATAGAAAGACAAGTAGAGGAGAGACACAGAATAGAAAGACCAGTAGAGGAGAGACACAGAATAGAAAGACAAGTAGAGGAGAGTCACAGAATAGAAAGACAAGTAGAGGAGAGATACAGAATAGAAAGACAAGTAGAGGAGAGACAGAATAGAAAGACAAGTAGAGGAGAGACACAGAATAGAAAGACAAGTAGAGGAGAGACACACAATAGAAAGACAAGTAGAGGAGAGACACACAATAGAAAGACAAGTAGAGAGGAGAGACACACAATAGAAAGACAAGTAGAGAGGAGAGACACAATAGAAATACAAGTAGAGGAGAGACACACAATAGAAAGACAAGTAGAGGAGAGACACACAATAGAAAGACAAGTAGAGGAGAGACACACAATAGAAAGACAAGTAGAGGAGAGACACAGAATAGAAAGACAAGTAGAGGAGAGACACAGAATAGAAAGACAAGTAGAGAGGAGAGACAGAATAGAAAGACAAGTAGAGAGGAGAGGCAGAATAGAAAGACAAGTAGAGAGGAGAGACACACAATAGAAAGACAAGTAGAGGAGAGACACACAATAGAAAGACAAGTAGAGAGGAGATACACAATAGAAAGACAAGTAGAGGACAGACACACAATAGAAATACAAGTAGAGGAGAGACACAGAATAGAAAGACAAGTAGAGAGGAGAGACACACAATAGAAAGACAAGTAGAGGAGAGACAGAATAGAAAGACAAGTAGAGGAGAGATCAGGGGAAGAGATATTTTTTTTACATTTATTTTATTTCACCTTTATTTAACCAGGTAGGCCAGTTGAGAACAAGTTCTCATTTACAACTGTGACCTGGCCAAGATAAATCAAAGCAGTGTGACACAAACAACACAGAGTTACACATGGAATAAACAAACGTACAGTCAATAACACAATAGAAAAAGTATATATGGCGTGAGGAGGTAAGGCAATAAATAGGCCATCGTAGCGAAGTCATTACAATTTGGCAAATTAACACTGGAGTGATAGATGTGCAGATGATGATGTGCAAGTAGAAATACTGGTGTGCAAAAGAGAAAAAAAGTAAGTAACAACAATATGGGGATGAGGTAGGTAGATTGTATGGGCTATTTATAGATGGGCTGTGTACAGCTGCAGCGATCGGTAAGCTGCTCATACAGCTGATGTTTAAAGTTAGTGAATGAGATATAAGTCTCCAATTTCAGCGAGGTTTGCAATTATTTCCAGTCACTGGCAACAGAAAACTGGAAGGAAAGGCGGCCAAAAGAGGTGTTGGCTTTTGGCATGACCAGTGTGCTACGGGTGGCTATTGCTATGGTGACCAGTGAGCTGAGATAAGGCTGACCTTAGCATAGACTTATAGATTACCTGGACCCAGTGGGTCTGGCGGCGAATATGTAGCATGGGGCAGCCGACGAGAGCATACAGGTCGCAGTGGTGGGTGGTATATGGGGCTTTGGTGACAAAACGGAAAGAGATAGACATAAGAGATAACAGAGGAGGAGACAGGTGGGAGGGGTGTTGACTGAATGTAACAACAGAGGAGGAGACAGGTAGGAGGGGTGTTGACTGACTGTAACAGAGGAGGGAGACAGGTAGGAGGGGTGTTGACTGAATGTAACAACAGAGGAGGAGACAGGTAGGAGGGGTGTTGACTGACTGTAACAGAGGAGGGAGACAGGTAAGAGGGGTGTTGACTGAGTGTAACAACAGAGGAGGGAGGCAGGTGGGAGGGGTGTTGACTGAGTGTAACAGAGCAGGGAGGCAGGTGGGAGGGGTGTTGCCTGAATGTAACAACAGAGGAGGGAGACAGGTGGGAGGGGTGTTGACTGAGTGTAACAACAGAGGAGTGAGACAGGTAGGAGGGGTGTTGACTGAGTGTAACAACAGAGGAAGGAGACAGGTGGGAGGGGTGTTGACTGAATGTAACAACAGAGGAGGGAGACAGGTGGGAGGGGTGTTGACTGAGTGTAACAACAGAGGAGGGAGACAGGTAGGAGGGGTGTTGACTGAGTGTAACAACAAAGGAGGGAGACCGGTAGGAGGGGTGTTGACTGAATGTAACAGAGGAGAAGACGGGTAGGAGGGGTGTTGACTGAGTGTAACAGAGGAGGGAGACAGGTAGGAGGGGTGTTGACTGAGTGTAACAACAGAGGAGGAGACAGGTACGAGGGGTGTTGACTGAGTGTAACAGAGGAGGAGACAGGTAGGAGGGGTGTTGACTGACTGTAACAGAGGAGGGAGACAGGTAGGAGGGGTGTTGACTGAGTGTAACAACAGAGGAGGAGACAGGTAGGAGGGGTGTTGACTGAGTGTAACAGAGGAGGGAGACAGGTGGGAGGGGTGTTGACTGAGTGTAACAACAGAGGAGGGAGACAGGTAGGAGGGGTGTTGACTGAGTGTAACAACAAAGGAGGGAGACCGGTAGGAGGGGTGTTGACTGAATGTAACAGAGGAGAAGACAGGTAGGAGGGGTGTTGACTGAGTGTAACAACAAAGGAGGGAGACAGGTAGGAGGGGTGTTGACTGAGTGTAACAACAGAGGAGACAGGTAGGAGGGGTGTTGACTGAATGTAACAACAAAGGAGGGAGACAGGTAGGAGGGGTGTTGACTGAGTGTAACAGAGGAGGAGACAGGTAGGAGGGGTGTTGACTGAATGTAACAACAAAGGAGGGAGACAGGTAGGAGGGGTGTTGACTGAATGTAACAACAGAGGAGGAGACAGGTAGGAGGGGTGTTGACTGAATGTAACAGAGGAGGGAGACAGGTAGGAGGGGTGTTGACTGAATGTAACAACAGAGGAGACAGGTAGGAGGGGTGTTGACTGAATGTAACAGAGGAGGAGACAGGTGGGAGGGGTGTTGACTGAATGTAACAACAGAGGAGGAGACAGGTAGGAGGGGTGTTGACTGAATGTAACAACAGAGGAGGAGACAGGTGGGAGGGGTGTTGACTGAATGTAACAACAGAGTAGGAGACAGGTAGGAGGGGTGTTGACTGAGTGTAACAACAGAGGAGGAGACAGGTGGGAGGGGTGTTGACTGAGTGTAACAACAGAGGAGGGAGACAGGTAGGAGTGGTGTTGACTGAATGTAACAACAGAGTAGGGAGACAGGTAGGAGGGGTGTTGACTGAATGTATCAACAGAGTAGGGAGACAGGTAGGAGGGGTGTTGACTGAATGTAACAACAGAGAAGGGAGACAGGTAGGAGGGGTGTTGACTGAATGTAACAACAGAGGAGGGAAAGGGGTGTTGACTGAATGGTGACCATTGAAAGGTCAGTGGAGGTTTTTTAACCTTTATTTAACTAGGCAAGTCAGTTAAGAACAAATTCTTATTTACAATGACGGCCTTCCCCGGACAAACCTGGACCAACTGTGCGCGGGGAGGGGTCCCTTAGGGACTCACAATCACGGCCAAATGTGATGCAGCCCAGATTCAAACCAGGCACTACTGTGACGCCTCTAGCATTGAGATGCAGTGCCTTAGACCGCTGTGCCACTCAGGAGCCAGACAAGCAGATATAGGTGGAGAGGAGATTTGATGTGGGGGACGCTGGGGTACGGAGCTGGGTTAAAGACATCCAGGGTGCAGCTTGACAGGCTCAACTCTCTTTCTTGCCCTCTCTCTGTTTTTGTCCCCTATGGCTTTTTCCTCATTCTTGTCCCCTCTCTCGCTCTTTATTTATCTCTCTCTCTATCCCTCTCTCTTTCTGTTGCTTCCATCAGATGGGAGGGAGACAGGTGGGAGGGGGTGTTGACTGAATGTAACAGAGGAGGCAGACAGTTAGCCGGTTGTGAGTAAACAGTCAACATTAGACTCAGATGAGTGAACCACAGGGTGAGAGTTAGCCTCTGACTGGATGTTATCATCTCACTGGCAAGGCTATGCAGTGACTGAGGGGGTGTCCCAAATGGCTCCCTATTCCTTACATATGGACCCTGGTCAAAAGTAGTGCACTATTTCTTTTTGAACATTTTAATTTGAGTCATTTAGCAGACGTTCTTATCCAGAGTGACTTACTGTAGTAAAACATCTTCTTACTGGTCCCCCGTGGGAATTGAACACAAGTGCCATGCTCTAACAACTGAGCCACAACGGCAAAGATCAAAGCAGTGTGCTCTATACATCTCTATGGACAGCAGCTGTCATGACATTTCTCTTTCTTAGCTCGCTCCAGAACTAAATGTGGAGATCGGATCATGGAAACACACGGCCGGAAGAGATAGAGTCACGTGTTACTTTACTCCGTTACACATAAAAGTCATCTGATTACGGAACATGTTAATTTTGAAAGGCATTACCCACAATGCAGGTGATCTGTCACAAGACTGTTAGTGGAAAGAATGTAAGAGCTGACCCTCACCCTACAGTACCTCTGTCTACAGGGTCCTCTTACTGTATGGTACAGCTATGTCTCTCTGGGTAACCTGGGAGCTGACCCTCACCCTACAGTACCTCTGTCTACAGGGTCCTCTTACTGTATGGTACAGCTATGTCTCTCTGGGTAACCTGGGAGCTGACCCTCACCCTACAGTACCTGTCTACAGGGTCCTCTTACTGTATGGTACAGCTATGTCTCTCTGGGTAACCTGGGAGCTGACCCTCACCCTACAGTACCTCTGTCTACAGGGTCCTCTTACTGTATGGTACAGCTATGTCTCTCTGGGTAACCTGGGAGCTGACCCTCACCCTACAGTACCTGTCTACAGGGTCCTCTTACTGTATGGTATGGCTATGTCTCTCTGGGTAACCTGGGAGCTGACCCTCACCCTACAGTACCTCTGTCTACAGGGTCCTCTTACTGTATGGCACAGCTATGTCTCTCTGGGTAACCTGGGAGCTGACCCTCACCCTACAGTACCTCTGTCTACAGGGTCCTCTTACTGTATGGTACAGTTATGTCTCTCTGGGTAACCTGGGAGCTGACCCTCACCCTACAGTACCTGTCTACAGGGTCCTCTTACTGTATGGTACAGCTATGTCTCTCTGGGTAACCTGGGAGCTGACCCTCACCCTACAGTACCTCTGTCTACAGGGTCCTCTTACTGTATGGTACAGCTATGTCTCTCTGGGTAACCTGGGAGCTGACCCTCACCCTACAGTACCTCTGTCTACAGGGTCCTCTTACTGTATGGTACAGCTATGTCTCTCTGGGTAACCTGGGAGCTGACCCTCACCCTACAGTACCTCTGTCTACAGGGTCCTCTTACTGTATGGTACAGCTATGTCTCTCTGGGTAACCTGGGAGCTGACCCTCACCCTACAGTACCTCTGTCTACAGGGTCCTCTTACTGTATGGTACAGCTATGTCTCTCTGGGTAACCTGGGAGCTGACCCTCACCCTACAGTACCTCTGTCTACAGGGTCCTCTTACTGTATGGTACAGCTATGTCTCTCTGGGTAACCTGGGAGCTGACCCTCACCCTACAGTACCTCTGTCTACAGGGTCCTCTTACTGTATGGTACAGCTATGTCTCTCTGGGTAACCTGGGAGCTGACCCTCACCCTACAGTACCTCCGTCTACAGGGTCCTCTTACTGTATGGTACAGCTATGTCTCTCTGGGTAACCTGGGACGCAGGCCTGATGTAGACACACAAACGGCTTAATCTGTCAACCCAGAAGTGAAATATTGTGTAATTTGTTCAGCTGCGTGATTAATGTCTGTACTCATTCGTGTCAGAAATTGAGAGTTCCGTCAAAAATGTAGTCTCTACCTTCGCAGTTTAAGCACCGCCTTCACCCAATCCTGATACGTCCAAATAACCAGTGATGAAAACCCCAAAATGGAACTAATGCTGCTCGTTATCTCAGGCATCCCATTCAGGCCTGGCAGATTCTTCATTCTACATGATCTGTCCACTGAAGATGATGTATGGAGATGATGGTGCCGAAGATGATGGTGCTGATCCGACATGTATTGCGATGCACACGATTCTATATGTATTGTAGTTCAATACTGCTGCAGGGGGACAAGAGAGAGCCCTGAGAAAACAAGTTGTCATCATGGAAATAAAAGTGCTGAAAACTAATTGGCTCCCCAATTAAAAAGAAGATGGTGCAGATACAGTCAACTAGCTCAAAAATAATATTGCGATATTGTCAAAATGATATGACAAATCGTGAAAAAGAATATCCCGATATGTAACAGTATCTATTTTTCCCCCATTCATTAATAAGAAATAATCAAAGACCAGCAACATGAAAAACAAGCTGAAAACAAACCTCAGTTCTTAGACCTTTTCTTTCTCTTTCTGTCTTTGTCTTTCTTCTCCTCTCCAGGCCAGAGGAAGATCCTAATAGGAGATAACTCACTAGAGAGGTAGGAGGAGTGCATAGGGAATAGGGTGCCATTTCAGACGCAGGCCTTAGCTAAGCACACTCTGTCCTTTTCTATTGTTAATTCTCACCCAAATGATATTCTCACAGTGTCCTGAAAACCCATGTGTCTTAGTTATATCTAAATGAAATAAAGACCCTGTGTGTGTGTGTGTGTGTGTGTGTGTCTGTGTGTGTGTGTGGTTGTTTTCTTTGTTTCTTGACTCTTTGTTTCTTTGTTTCTTGAATCTGAATAACAGACAGCCCCAGGGGGACTCTTATCGGTGTCGCACCATGCAGTGGAACTGAAGTGCAGGCCTGTCAGTAGTCAAGTTACATTTCCACGCTGCTTCTGAAATAGTTTGACCCCTAGCCAGGGCTGCTGCTTGTCTGAATACATCCTGGAGTGCAAGCCAGGCGATGACAATGTGTGTCAGTGTTTGTGACTGGCGTGTGTGATGTGTGTGTGATTGTGTGTGTGTGTGACATGGACCATATACAGTACACGTACGTGCACACACACACACAATAAATATAAAATCGCCCTCTGTGTGACCTAGTCAGGCTCGTGACAAAAAACACATACACACTTCCCAGCTTTTGTTAGCCCCTAGACATTCCCCACGGTCCATAAGAGTGATGACCGACTCCTGACAGAAACTAATTACAGAAAACCGGGGGACAGTTCAGGATGATTAGCAGGATGATTAACAGGATGGTTATCAGGATGATTAGCAGGATGGTCATCAGGATGATTAGCAGGATGATTAGTAGGATGGTCATCAGGATGACTAGCAGGATGATTAGCAGGATCGTTATCAGGATGATTAGCAGGATGGTTATCAGGATGATTAGCAGGATGGTCATCAGGATGATTAGCAGGATAGTTATCAGGATGATTAGCAGGATGGTTATCAGGATGATTAGCAGGATGGTTAGCAGGATGGTTAGCAGGATGATTAGCAGGTTGATTATCAGGATGATTAGCAGGGTGGTCATCAGGATGATTAGCAGGATGGTTATCAGGATGATTAGCAGAATGGTTATCAGGATGATTAGCAGGATGGTATTCAGGATGATTAGCGGAATGGTTATCAGGATGATTAGCAGGATGGTTAGGATGATTATCAGGATGTTTACTCATTGGGTGACAGGAGGGGAGTTTGAGGAACCAGTGTTGACCTATCTCAAACCAATCGGTGGGTTGAGATCTTTGTTGAGGTTCATTGAGTGTGGCTCCAATAGAGATAGACTGTGTGCCAAATGTCACCCTAGACCCCATATAGGGCCCTCATTTTGTCCAGAGCCCCGTGCTTTTTTCCTGGGCCCATAGTTCTCTGGTAAAAATTAGTGCCATTTGAGAAGCACAGACATAGCTAATATAATCCACTCTATTGAGGTCAGTGGTGTCTCCACTCACTCAACACAGAGTGAAGACAGACGCCAACTAGCCTAGACAGCGGCAGAGTCAAGATGTCTATTCAGTTAATTTCATTCACAAGCAATACTTGTTTCTTTGTAAGCCAACTGGGTCTTTTGTCCATTTTTCTTATACAGAAATATACCTATTTTTCATCTCATACACAAGGGCCAATGATCGGTCAATGTATTCTTTACATTCCACTTCTATTGACAAGGGCCTGTGTACAGGAAGAGGGTTCTTGTTGTCATGGAAATGAAACAATTACCTTTGATAACAATGACGTGTCCTTGACAGTAATATCATGATGCTATGTACACAGGGTTTGCAGTACAACAGAGAAGTGGAACCCTATGGCATATATTTCACTACTATGACCAGAGCCCATAGAGAACGGTAATACTGCATAATAATGGCTGGAATGGAGTCAATGGAATGGAATCAAACACATCAAACACCTGGTTTCCATGTGGTGGTTACCATTCCATTGACTCCATTCCAGCCATTATTATGAGCCGTCCTCCCCTCACCAGCCTCAGCTGCTGTGAACGTGAGTGTGGAGTGTTTCCAATCCCACAAAATTCGAATTTTTGTTGTACCTTTCACAGATCCAATTCCTGCCACATATCTAATAGTGACAACTAAACGATACACTCCATCTCCTCTCCCAACAGCATATGGGCTGTCTAATTGGGTGTCATCATATTTGGCCCAATCAGCAGTAATGACAAGGAGACGCTCAGGGAGAACGTGATACAACACAGCTAGAGACCCCAAAGGAGACTGCATACACCCACAATCACACACACAGCCCCCCCCCACACACACACACACTATGTAGTCGGCAGAGACTTCATTAGGAGCTCTGATTGGCTGAGGGGGCAGAAAAGAGGCGTCTGATAAATCAGGATTAATCAGCGGCATGTTGAAGTGCAGTGAGTAGGAGGACATGGTGGTTCCCTGCCTGTCTGTGTGTCTGTGTGGAGGGCCCTGACAGTAACAAGTGATCTGATTGGCTGAGGGGGCAGAAAAGAGGCGTCTGATAAATCAGGATTAATCAGCGGCATGTTGAAGTGCAGTGAGTAAGAGGACATGGTGGTTCCCTGCCTGTCTGTGTGTCTGTGTGGAGGGCCCTGACAGTAACAGGTGATCTGACTCTGTAGATGACAATAAACATAGAGGAAGAGACACAAACAGAAGCCTACACACTCCTGCTATTTTCTCTCTTCCACACACACACACACACACACACACACACACACACACACACACTTTCTCAATATCGCTATTTGAGCTCAGTCATTTTACACACATGGCTGCTGTGGGTCATGGCTAGAGAGCAGTGAGAGTCAGATGGTCTGGTCATTCATCCAGCCCCACACAGCGCTGAGGAGAGGAACCATACCAGAGTCTGTGGCCCCGTCACTGACCTGCTGGCTGTCTGATACATGGCTTTCAATTACCCCCAGTCACATATCCTGGTGGATAACATGTCCAGCGACAGACAGCACCACCACAGCTTCCTAATGGGTGTATTTCTACATCTATTAAATGACACTGTGTTTGAAGTTCACGTCCTTATATAGTCAGTATGTAGGCCTTTATTCACAGTAGTTAAATACTCTCATAGCCCTGGATTGATACAAAACCATACTGCACTGACATCTCGCTGCAATTTCCCTGAGGTTCCCAGCAATCACATATCCGCTAAACGTTGTGAATATCAACACAAACATAAATTAAGTCGAATGCATTGCCATGTCACCATACTGCAGTTTGTTTGAATCACAGCCATAGTCAATTAAGCTGCGGACCCTTTGGTGAGCCCTAATGACCTTGTTTCAGGTTGGGTGTTTGTTTGACAAACTCAGTTCCTAAATGTTCTAACTATTTACCTGTCCCTGTAGTTGATGTAGCATATTAGTCCAGTTGATCTTCAGTCAGAAGACAGCTGTGAAGAGTCCTATTAGTCCAGCTGAACTTCAGTCAGAAGACAGCTGTGAAGAGTCCTATTAGTCCAGCTGATCTTCAGTCAGAAGACAGCTGTGAGGAGTCCTATTAGTCCAGCTGATCTTCAGTCAGAAGACAGCTGTGAGAAGTCCTATTAGTCCAGCTGACCTTCAGTCAGAAGACAGCCGTGAGGAGTCCTATTAGTCCAGCTGAACTTCAGTCAGAAGACAGCTGTGAGGAGTCCTATTAGTCCAGCTGAACTTCAGTCAGAAGACAGCTGTGAGGAGTCCTATTAGTCCAGCTGAACTTCAGTCAGAAGACAGCTGTGAAGAGTCCTATTAGTCCAGCTGAACTTCAGTCAGAAGACAGCTGTGAAGAGTCCTATTAGTCCAGCTGATCTTCAGTCAGAAGACAGCTGTGAGGAGTCCTATTAGTCCAGCTGATCTTCAGTCAGAAGACAGCCGTGAGGAGTCCTATTAGTCCAGCTGAACTTCAGTCAGAAGACAGCTGTGAGGAGTCCTATTAGTCCAGCTGAACTTCTTCAGTCAGAAGACAGCTGTGAGGAGTCCTATTAGTCCAGCTGATCTTCAGTCAGAAGACAGCTGTGAGGAGTCCTATTAGTCCAGCTGAACTTCAGTCAGAAGACAGCTGTGAGGAGTCCTATTAGTCCAGCTGAACTTCAGTCAGAAGACAGCTGTGAGGAGTCCTATTAGTCCAGCTGAACTTCTTCAGTCAGAAGACAGCTGTGAGGAGTCCTATTAGTCCAGCTGAACTTCAGTCAGAAGACAGCTGTGAGGAGTCCTATTAGTCCAGCTGAACTTCAGTCAGAAGACAGCTGTGAGGAGTCCTATTAGTCCAGCTGAACTTCAGTCAGAAGACAGCTGTGAGGAGTCCTATTAGTCCAGCTGATCTTCAGTCAGAAGACAGCTGTGAGGAGTCCTATTAGTCCAGCTGAACTTCAGTCAGAAGACAGCTGTGAAGAGTCCTATTAGTCCAGCTGAACTTCAGTCAGAAGACAGCTGTGAGGAGTCCTATTAGTCCAGCTGACCTTCAGTCAGAAGACAGCTGTGAAGAGTCCTATTAGTCCAGCTGAACTTCAGTCAGAAGACAGCTGTGAGGAGTCCTATTAGTCCAGCTGAACTTCAGTCAGAAGACAGCTGTGAGGAGTCCTATTAGTCCAGCTGATCTTCAGTCAGAAGACAGCTGTGAGGAGTCCTATTAGTCCAGCTGAACTTCAGTCAGAAGACAGCTGTGAAGAGTCCTATTAGTCCAGCTGACCTTCAGTCAGAAGACAGCTGTGAAGAGTCCTATTAGTCCAGCTGAACTTCAGTCAAAAGACAGCTGTGAGGAGTCCTATTAGTCCAGCTGAACTTCTTCAGTCAGAAGACAGCTGTGAGGAGTCCTATTAGTCCAGCTGAACTTCAGTCAGAAGACAGCTGTGAGGAGTCCTATTAGTCAAGCTGAACTTCATTAAGAAGACAGCTGTGAGGAGTCCTATTAGTCCAGCTGAACTTCTTCAGTCAGAAGACAGCTGTGAGGAGTCCTATTAGTCCAGCTGATCTTCAGTCAGAAGACAGCTGTGAGGAGTCCTATTAGTCCAGCTGAACTTCATCAGTCAGAAGACAGCTGTGAGGAGTCCTATTAGTCCAGCTGATCTTCAGTCAGAAGACAGCTGTGAGGAGTCCTATTAGTCCAGCTGAACTTCATTAAGAAGACAGCTGTGAGGAGTCCTATTAGTCCAGCTGAACTTCTTCAGTCAGAAGACAGCCGTGAGGAGTCCTATTAGTCCAGCTGAACTTCTTCAGTCAGAAGACAGCCGTGAGGAGTCCTATTAGGGAGCCAAGCTTTAGCTTGTCAGCAGATGATCAAAGAAGACAAACTAGTGCAGCCACCGCAAACGACTTCTGAGACAGTTTAAGAGACAACTCTCTAATGATATGAAGTATTCTGGACTTTTTATTGAGGGCTGGATGGTAACAGAGTTAAACAAACTGGAACAACATGGCAAGAGTTGAAACTTGGAGCTGTATAGTTCATGTGAACTGTGAATCATCAAACTATGGTTGATAGGATTCAACAGCGTGTGTGTGTGCGTGTCGGTGCCTGCACGCGTGTGTGTGTGCGTGTCGGTGCCTGCACGCGTGTGTGTGTGTGCGTGTCGGTGCCTGCACGCGTGTGTGTGTGCGTGTCGGTGCCTGCACGCGTGTGTGTGTGCGTGTCGGTGCCTGCACGCGTGTGTGTGTGCGTGTCGGTGCCTGCACGCGTGTGTGTGTGCGTGTCGGTGCCTGCACGTGTGTGTGTGTGCGTGTCGGTGCCTGCACGCGTGTGTGTGTGCGCGTCGGTGCCTGCACACGTGTGTGTGTGTCGGTGCGTGTATGCACGCGTGTGTGTGTGCGTGTCGGTGCGTGTATGCACACGTGTGTGTATGCGCGTGTCTGTGTGCGTGTCGGTCCGTGCGCTGCCAGAGGGTCAGTGGAATAAGGTCCAGTTAATCACGGCCCTGCAGGAGAAGATGAGATATCCCACTGCTCTCCACTCGCCCACTGAGCTGGCAGACAAGGTGTGAACATGCAGGATAGGAGTGGGAATCAGCACAAATACGCACGCACACACACACACACACACACACAGACACACACACTGCGTGGGTCCCTGGCAGCATGGGGCTGTTCTTCACACAGCTCCATCATACAGAGTGTCCTTACAGAACAGAAGCGCAATCAGACCAGCAGATAATAGATCAGCACAGACACATGCAACACATTAACTACTGACCTACAGATACTCTGAGCACAGACACACACAACACATTAACTACTGACCTACAGATACTCTGAGCACAGACACACACAACACATTAACTACTGACCATAGAGATGCTCTGAGCACAGCATCACGCAGCACATTAACTACTGACCTACAGATACGCTGAGCACAGCATCACGCAACACATTAACTACTGACCTACAGATACTCTGAGCACAGACACACGCAGCACATTAACTACTGACGGAAACTATACTGCAGACATGACAGAAACTATACTGCAGACATGACGGAGGCTATACTGTAGACCTGACAGAGGCTATACTGCAGACCTGACAGAAACTATACTGCAGACATGATGGAGGATATACTGTAGACCTGACGGAGGCTATACTGCAGACCTGACAGAAACTATACTGCAGACCTGACGGAGGCTATACTGTAGACCTGACGGAGGCTATACTGTAGACCTGACGGAGGCTATACTGCAGACCTGACAGAAACTATACTGCAGACCTGACGGAGGCTATACTGCAGACCTGACAGAAATTATACTGCAGACCTGACGGAGGCTATACTGTAGACCTGACGGAGGCTATACTGCAGACATGACAGAAACTATACTGCAGACATGATGGAGGATATACTGTAGACCTGACGGAGGCTATACTGCAGACCCGACGGAGGCTATACTGCAGACCCGACGGAGGCTATACTGTAGACCTGACGGAGGCTATACTGCAGACCTGACAGAAACTATACTGCAGACCTGACAGAAACTATACTGCAGACCTGACAGAAACTATACTGCAGACCTGACGGAGGCTATACTGCAGACCTGACAGAAATTATACTGCAGACCTGACGGAGGCTATACTGTAGACCTGACGGAGGCTATACTGCAGACCTGACAGAAACTATACTGCAGCCCTGACGGAGGCTATACTGCTGACCTGAAGGAGGCCATACTGTAGACCTGAGAGAGGCTATACTGCAGACCCGACGGAGGTTATACTGTAGACCTGACGGAGGCTATACTGCAGACCTGACAGAAACTATACTGCAGCCCTGACGGAGGCTATACTGCTGACCTGAAGGAGGCCATACTGTAGACCTGACGGAGGCTATACTGCAGACCCGACGGAGGCTATACTGTAGACCTGAGAGAGGCTATACTGCAGACCTGACAGAAACTATACTGCAGACCTGACAGAAACTATACTGCAGACCTGACGGAGGCTATACTGCAGACCTGACAGAAACTATACTGCAGACCTGACAGAAACTATACTGCAGACCTGACGGAGGCTATACTGCAGACCTGACAGAAATTATACTGCAGACCTGACGGAGGCTATACTGCAGACATGACAGAAACTATACTGCAGACCTGACGGAGGCTATACTGCAGACCTGACAGAGGCTATACTGCAGACCTGACAGAAACTATACTGCAGACCTGACAGAAACTATACTGCAGACCTGACAGAGGCTATACTGCAGACCTGACAGAAACTATACTGCAGACCTGACAGAAATTATACTGCAGACCTGACAGAAACTATACTGCAGACATGACAGAAACTATACTGCAGACCTGACAGAGGCTATACTGCAGACCTGACAGAAACTATACTGCAGACCTGACAGAAACTATACTGCAGACCTGACAGAAACTATACTGCAGACCTGACGGAGGCTATACTGCAGACATGACAGAAACTATACTGCAGACATGACAGAGGCTATACTGCTGACCTGACAGAGGCTATACTGCAGACCTGACAGAAACTATACTGCAGACATGACGGAGGCTCTACTGCAGACCTGACAGAGGCTATACTGCAGACCTGACAGAAACTATACTGCAGACCTGACAGAAACTATACTGCAGACATGACAGAGGCTATACTGCTGACCTGACAGAGGCTATACTGCAGACCTGACAGAAACTATACTGCAGACATGACGGAGGCTCTACTGCAGACCTGACAGAGGCTATACTGCAGACCTGACAGAAACTATACTGCAGACCTGACAGAAACTATACTGCAGACATGACAGAGGCTATACTGCAGACCTGACAGAAACTATACTGCAGACCTTACAGAAACTATACTGCAGACCTGACGGAGGCTATACTGCAGACCTGACAGAAACTATACTGCAGACCTGACAGAAACTATACTGTAGACCTGACGGAGGCTATACTGCAGACCTGACAGAAACTATACTGCAGACCTGACAGAAACTATACTGCAGACCTGACGGAGGCTATACTGCAGACCTGACAGAAATTATACTGCAGACCTGACGGAGGCTATACTGCAGACATGACAGAAACTATACTGCAGACCTGACGGAGGCTATACTGCAGACCTGACAGAAACTATACTGCAGACCTGACAGAAACTATACTGCAGACCTGACGGAGGCTATACTGCAGACCTGACAGAGGCTATACTGCAGACCTGACAGAAACTATACTGCAGACCTGACAGAAACTATACTGCAGACCTGACAGAAACTATACTGCAGACCTGACGGAGGTTATACTGCAGACCTGACAGAAACTATACTGCAGACATGACAGAGGCTATACTGCTGACCTGACAGAGGCTATACTGCAGACCTGACAGAAACTATACTGCAGACCTGACGGAGGCTATACTGCAGACCTGACAGAAACTATACTGCAGACATGACAGAGGCTCTACTGCAGACCTGACAGAGGCTATACTGCAGACCTGACAGAAACTATACTGCAGACCTGACAGAAACTATACTGCAGACATGACAGAGGCTATACTGCAGACCTGACAGAAACTATACTGCAGACATGACAGAGGCTCTACTGCAGACCTGACAGAGGCTATACTGCAGACCTGACAGAAACTATACTGCAGACATGACAGAAACTATACTGCAGACCTGACAGAGGCTATACTGCAGACCTGACAGAAACTATACTGCCGACCTGACAGAAACTATACTGCAGACCTGACAGAAACTATACTGCAGACCTGACAGAGGCTATACTGCCGACATGACAGAGGCTCTACTGCAGACCTGACAGAGGCTATACTGCAGACCTGACAGAAACTATACTGCAGACCTGACAGAGGCTATACTGCAGACCTGACAGAGGCTATACTGCAGACCTGACAGAAACTATACTGCAGACCTGACAGAGGCTATACTGCAGACCTGACAGAAACTATACTGCAGACCTAACAGAGGCTATACTGCAGACCTGACAGAAACTATACTGCAGACCTGACAGAAACTATACTGCAGACCTGACAGAGGCTATACTGCAGACCTGACAGAGGCTATACTGCAGACCTGACAGAAACTATACTGCAGACCTGACAGAAACTATACTGCAGACCTGACAGAGGCTATACTGCAGACCTGACAGAGGCTATACTGCAGACCTGACAGAAACTATACTGCAGACCTGACAGAAACTATACTGCAGACCTGACAGAAACTATACTGCAGACCTGACAGAGGCTATACTGCAGACATGACAGAGGCTCTACTGCAGACCTGACAGAGGCTATACTGCAGACCTGACAGAAACTATACTGCAGACCTGACAGAGGCTATACTGCAGACCTGACAGAGGCTCTACTGCAGACCTGACAGAGGCTATACTGCAGACCTGACAGAAACTATACTGCAGACCTGACGGAGGCTATACTGCAGACCTGACGGAGGCTATACTGCAGACCTGACAGAAACTATACTGCAGACCTGACAGAAACTATACTGCAGACCTGACGGAGGCTATACTGCAGACCTGACGGAGGCCATACTGCAGACCTGACAGAAACTATACTGCAGACCTGACAGAAACTATACTGCAGACCTGACAGAAACTATACTGCAGACCTGACAGAAACTATACTGCAGACCTGACAGAAACTATACTGCAGACATGACAGAGGCTATACTGCAGACCTGACAGAGGCTATACTGCAGACCTGACAGAGGCTATACTGCAGACCTGACAGAAACTATACTGCAGACCTGACAGAGGCTATACTGCAGACCTGACAGAGGCTATACTGCAGACCTGACAGAAACTATACTGCAGACCTGACAGAGGCTATACTGCAGACCTGACAGAAACTATACTGCAGACCTAACAGAGGCTATACTGCAGACCTGACAGAAACTATACTGCAGACCTGACAGAAACTATACTGCAGACCTGACAGAGGCTATACTGCAGACCTGACAGAGGCTATACTGCAGACCTGACAGAAACTATACTGCAGATCTGACAGAAACTATACTGCAGACCTGACAGAGGCTATACTGCAGACCTGACAGAGGCTATACTGCAGACCTGACAGAAACTATACTGCAGACCTGACAGAAACTATACTGCAGACCTGACAGAAACTATACTGCAGACCTGACAGAGGCTATACTGCAGACATGACAGAGGCTCTACTGCAGACCTGACAGAGGCTATACTGCAGACCTGACAGAAACTATACTGCAGACCTGACAGAGGCTATACTGCAGACCTGACAGAGGCTATACTGCAGACATGACAGAGGCTCTACTGCAGACCTGACAGAGGCTATACTGCAGACCTGACAGAAACTATACTGCAGACCTGACGGAGGCTATACTGCAGACCTGACGGAGGCCATACTGCAGACCTGACAGAAACTATACTGCAGACCTGACAGAAACTATACTGCAGACATGACAGAAACTATACTGCAGACCTGACAGAAACTATACTGCAGACCTGACAGAAACTATACTGCAGACATGACAGAGGCTATACTGCAGACCTGACAGAGGCTATACTGCAGACATGACAGAAACTATACTGCAGACATGACAGAAACTATACTGCAGACCTGACAGAGGCTATACTGCAGACATGACAGAAACTATACTGCAGACATGACAGAAACTATACTGCAGACCTGACAGAGGCTATACTGCAGACATGACAGAAACTATACTGCAGACATGACAGAAACTATACTGCAGACATGACAGAAACTATACTGCAGACCTGACAGAAACTATACTGCAGACATGACAGAAACTATACTGCAGACATGACAGAAACTATACTGCAGACATGACAGAAACTATACTGCAGACATGACAGAAACTATACTGCAGACATGACAGAAACTATACTGCAGACCTGACAGAGGCTATACTGCAGACCTGACAGAAACTATACTGCAGACATGACAGAAACTATTCTGCAGACCTGACAGAGGCTATACTGCAGACCTGACAGAAACTATACTGCCGACCTGACAGAAACTATACTGCAGACCTGACAGAAACTATACTGCAGACCTGACAGAGGCTATACTGCCGACATGACAGAGGCTCTACTGCAGACCTGACAGAGGCTATACTGCAGACCTGACAGAAACTATACTGCAGACCTGACAGAGGCTATACTGCAGACCTGACAGAGGCTATACTGCAGACATGACAGAGGCTCTACTGCAGACCTGACAGAGGCTATACTGCAGACCTGACAGAGGCTATACTGCAGACCTGACAGAAACTATACTGCAGACCTGACAGAGGCTATACTGCAGACCTGACAGAAACTATACTGCAGACCTGACAGAAACTATACTGCAGACATGACAGAAACTATACTGCAGACCTGACAGAAACTATACTGCAGACCTGACAGAAACTATACTGCAGACATGACGGAGGCTATACTGCAGACCTGACGGAGGCTATACTGCAGACCTGAAGGAGGCCATACTCAAGACCTGAAGGAGGCCATACTGCTGACCTGACGGAGGCTATACTGCTGACCTGAAGGAGGCCATACTCAAGACCTGAAGGAGGCCATACTGCTGACCTGACTGAGGCTATACTGCTGACCTGAAGGAGGCCATACTGCAGACCTGAAGGAAACTATACTGCAGCCCAGACGGAAGCTATACTGCAGACCTGACGGAGGCTATACTGCTGACCTGAAGGAGGCCATACTCAAGACCTGAAGGAGGCCATACTGCTGACCTAACGGAGGCTATACTGCTGACCTGACGGAGGCAATAATGCAGACCTGAAGGAGGCCATACTCAAGACCTGAAGGAGGCCATACTGCTGACCTGACGGAGGCTATACTGCTGACCTGAAGGAGGCCATACTGCAGACCTGACGGAGGCTATACTGCTGACCTGAAGGAGGCCATACTGCTGACCTGACGGAGGCTATACTGCAGACCTGACGGAGGCTATTCTGCAGACCTGACGGAGGCTATACTGCAGACCTGACGGAGGCTATACTGCAGACCTGACGGAAACTATCCTGCAGCCCTGACGGAGGCTATACTGCTGACCTGAAGGAGGCCATACTGCGGAACTGACGGAGGCTATACTGCAGACCTGACGGAGGCTATACTGCAGACCTGACGGAGGCTATACTGCAGACCTGACGGAGGCTATACTGCAGACCTGACGGAGGCTATACTGCTGACCTGAAGGAGGCCATACTCAAGACCTGAAGGAGGCCATACTGCTGACCTGACGGAGGCTATACTGCTGACCTGAAGGAGGCCATACTGCAGACCTGACGGACTCTATACTGCTGACCTGAAGGAGGCCATACTCAAGACCTGAAGGAGGCCCTACTGCTGACCTGACGGAGGCTATACTGCTGACCTGAAGGAGGCCATACTGCAGACCTGACGGAGGCTATACTGCTGACCTGAAGGAGGCTATACTGCAGACCTGACGGAGGCTATTCTGCAGACCTAACGGAGGCTATACTGCAGACCTGACGGAGGCTATACTGCAGACCTGACGGAAACTATACTGCAGCCCTGACGGAGGCTATACTGCTGACCTGAAGGAGGCCATACTGCTGACCTGACGGAGGCTATACTGCTGACCTGAAGGAGGCTATACTGCAGACCTGACGGAGGCTATTCTACAGACCTGACGGATGCTATACTGCAGACCTGACGGAGGCTGTACTGCAGACCTGACGGAAACTATACTGCAGACCTGACAGAAACTATACTGCAGACCTGACGGAGGCTATACTGCAGACATGACAGAAACTATACTGCAGACATGACAGAGGCTATACTGCTGACCTGACAGAGGCTATACTGCAGACCTGACAGAAACTATACTGCAGACATGACGGAGGCTCTACTGCAGACCTGACAGAGGCTATACTGCAGACCTGACAGAAACTATACTGCAGACCTGACAGAAACTATACTGCAGACATGACAGAGGCTATACTGCTGACCTGACAGAGGCTATACTGCAGACCTGACAGAAACTATACTGCAGACATGACGGAGGCTCTACTGCAGACCTGACAGAGGCTATACTGCAGACCTGACAGAAACTATACTGCAGACCTGACAGAAACTATACTGCAGACATGACAGAGGCTATACTGCAGACCTGACAGAAACTATACTGCAGACCTTACAGAAACTATACTGCAGACCTGACGGAGGCTATACTGCAGACCTGACAGAAACTATACTGCAGACCTGACAGAAACTATACTGCAGACCTGACGGAGGCTATACTGCAGACCTGACAGAAACTATACTGCAGACCTGACAGAAACTATACTGCAGACCTGACGGAGGCTATACTGCAGACCTGACAGAAATTATACTGCAGACCTGACGGAGGCTATACTGCAGACATGACAGAAACTATACTGCAGACCTGACGGAGGCTATACTGCAGACCTGACAGAAACTATACTGCAGACCTGACAGAAACTATACTGCAGACCTGACGGAGGCTATACTGCAGACCTGACAGAGGCTATACTGCAGACCTGACAGAAACTATACTGCAGACCTGACAGAAACTATACTGCAGACCTGACAGAAACTATACTGCAGACCTGACGGAGGTTATACTGCAGACCTGACAGAAACTATACTGCAGACATGACAGAGGCTATACTGCTGACCTGACAGAGGCTATACTGCAGACCTGACAGAAACTATACTGCAGACCTGACGGAGGCTATACTGCAGACCTGACAGAAACTATACTGCAGACATGACAGAGGCTCTACTGCAGACCTGACAGAGGCTATACTGCAGACCTGACAGAAACTGTACTGCAGACCTGACAGAAACTATACTGCAGACATGACAGAGGCTATACTGCAGACCTGACAGAAACTATACTGCAGACATGACAGAGGCTCTACTGCAGACCTGACAGAGGCTATACTGCAGACCTGACAGAAACTATACTGCAGACATGACAGAAACTATACTGCAGACCTGACAGAGGCTATACTGCAGACCTGACAGAAACTATACTGCCGACCTGACAGAAACTATACTGCAGACCTGACAGAAACTATACTGCAGACCTGACAGAGGCTATACTGCCGACATGACAGAGGCTCTACTGCAGACCTGACAGAGGCTATACTGCAGACCTGACAGAAACTATACTGCAGACCTGATAGAGGCTATACTGCAGACCTGACAGAGGCTATACTGCAGACCTGACAGAAACTATACTGCAGACCTGACAGAGGCTATACTGCAGACCTGACAGAAACTATACTGCAGACCTAACAGAGGCTCTACTGCAGACCTGACAGAAACTATACTGCAGACCTGACAGAAACTATACTGCAGACCTGACAGAGGCTATACTGCAGACCTGACAGAGGCTATACTGCAGACCTGACAGAAACTATACTGCAGACCTGACAGAAACTATACTGCAGACCTGACAGAGGCTATACTGCAGACCTGACAGAGGCTATACTGCAGACCTGACAGAAACTATACTGCAGACCTGACAGAAACTATACTGCAGACCTGACAGAAACTATACTGCAGACCTGACAGAGGCTATACTGCAGACATGACAGAGGCTCTACTGCAGACCTGACAGAGGCTATACTGCAGACCTGACAGAAACTATACTGCAGACCTGACAGAGGCTATACTGCAGACCTGACAGAGGCTCTACTGCAGACCTGACAGAGGCTATACTGCAGACCTGACAGAAACTATACTGCAGACCTGACGGAGGCTATACTGCAGACCTGACGGAGGCTATACTGCAGACCTGACAGAAACTATACTGCAGACCTGACAGAAACTATACTGCAGACCTGACGGAGGCTATACTGCAGACCTGACGGAGGCCATACTGCAGACCTGACAGAAACTATACTGCAGACCTGACAGAAACTATACTGCAGACCTGACAGAAACTATACTGCAGACCTGACAGAAACTATACTGCAGACCTGACAGAAATTATACTGCAGACATGACAGAGGCTATACTGCAGACCTGACAGAGGCTATACTGCAGACCTGACAGAGGCTATACTGCAGACCTGACAGAAACTATACTGCAGACCTGACAGAGGCTATACTGCAGACCTGACAGAGGCTATACTGCAGACCTGACAGAAACTATACTGCAGACCTGACAGAGGCTATACTGCAGACCTGACAGAAACTATACTGCAGACCTAACAGAGGCTATACTGCAGACCTGACAGAAACTATACTGCAGACCTGACAGAAACTATACTGCAGACCTGACAGAGGCTATACTGCAGACCTGACAGAGGCTATACTGCAGACCTGACAGAAACTATACTGCAGACCTGACAGAAACTATACTGCAGACCTGACAGAGGCTATACTGCAGACCTGACAGAGGCTATACTGCAGACCTGACAGAAACTATACTGCAGACCTGACAGAAACTATACTGCAGACCTGACAGAAACTATACTGCAGACCTGACAGAGGCTATACTGCAGACCTGACAGAAACTATACTGCAGACCTGACAGAGGCTATACTGCAGACCTGACAGAGGCTATACTGCAGACATGACAGAGGCTCTACTGCAGACCTGACAGAGGCTATACTGCAGACCTGACAGAAACTATACTGCAGACCTGACGGAGGCTATACTGCAGACCTGACGGAGGCCATACTGCAGACCTGACAGAAACTATACTGCAGACCTGACAGAAACTATACTGCAGACATGACAGAAACTATACTGCAGACCTGACAGAAACTATACTGCAGACCTGACAGAAACTATACTGCAGACATGACAGAGGCTATACTGCAGACCTGACAGAGGCTATACTGCAGACATGACAGAAACTATACTGCAGACATGACAGAAACTATACTGCAGACCTGACAGAGGCTATACTGCAGACATGACAGAAACTATACTGCAGACATGACAGAAACTATACTGCAGACCTGACAGAGGCTATACTGCAGACATGACAGAAACTATACTGCAGACATGACAGAAACTATACTGCAGACATGACAGAAACTATACTGCAGACCTGACAGAAACTATACTGCAGACATGACAGAAACTATACTGCAGACATGACAGAAACTATACTGCAGACATGACAGAAACTATACTGCAGACATGACAGAAACTATACTGCAGACATGACAGAAACTATACTGCAGACCTGACAGAGGCTATACTGCAGACCTGACAGAAACTATACTGCAGACATGACAGAAACTATTCTGCAGACCTGACAGAGGCTATACTGCAGACCTGACAGAAACTATACTGCCGACCTGACAGAAACTATACTGCAGACCTGACAGAAACTATACTGCAGACCTGACAGAGGCTATACTGCCGACATGACAGAGGCTCTACTGCAGACCTGACAGAGGCTATACTGCAGACCTGACAGAAACTATACTGCAGACCTGACAGAGGCTATACTGCAGACCTGACAGAGGCTATACTGCAGACATGACAGAGGCTCTACTGCAGACCTGACAGAGGCTATACTGCAGACCTGACAGAGGCTATACTGCAGACCTGACAGAAACTATACTGCAGACCTGACAGAGGCTATACTGCAGACCTGACAGAAACTATACTGCAGACCTGACAGAAACTATACTGCAGACATGACAGAAACTATACTGCAGACCTGACAGAAACTATACTGCAGACCTGACAGAAACTATACTGCAGACATGACGGAGGCTATACTGCAGACCTGACGGAGGCTATACTGCAGACCTGAAGGAGGCCATACTCAAGACCTGAAGGAGGCCATACTGCTGACCTGACGGAGGCTATACTGCTGACCTGAAGGAGGCCATACTCAAGACCTGAAGGAGGCCATACTGCTGACCTGACTGAGGCTATACTGCTGACCTGAAGGAGGCCATACTGCAGACCTGAAGGAAACTATACTGCAGCCCAGACGGAAGCTATACTGCAGACCTGACGGAGGCTATACTGCTGACCTGAAGGAGGCCATACTCAAGACCTGAAGGAGGCCATACTGCTGACCTAACGGAGGCTATACTGCTGACCTGACGGAGGCAATAATGCAGACCTGAAGGAGGCCATACTCAAGACCTGAAGGAGGCCATACTGCTGACCTGACGGAGGCTATACTGCTGACCTGAAGGAGGCCATACTGCAGACCTGACGGAGGCTATACTGCTGACCTGAAGGAGGCCATACTGCTGACCTGACGGAGGCTATACTGCAGACCTGACGGAGGCTATTCTGCAGACCTGACGGAGGCTATACTGCAGACCTGACGGAGGCTATACTGCAGACCTGACGGAAACTATCCTGCAGCCCTGACGGAGGCTATACTGCTGACCTGAAGGAGGCCATACTGCGGAACTGACGGAGGCTATACTGCAGACCTGACGGAGGCTATACTGCAGACCTGACGGAGGCTATACTGCAGACCTGACGGAGGCTATACTGCAGACCTGACGGAGGCTATACTGCTGACCTGAAGGAGGCCATACTCAAGACCTGAAGGAGGCCATACTGCTGACCTGACGGAGGCTATACTGCTGACCTGAAGGAGGCCATACTGCAGACCTGACGGACTCTATACTGCTGACCTGAAGGAGGCCATACTCAAGACCTGAAGGAGGCCCTACTGCTGACCTGACGGAGGCTATACTGCTGACCTGAAGGAGGCCATACTGCAGACCTGACGGAGGCTATACTGCTGACCTGAAGGAGGCTATACTGCAGACCTGACGGAGGCTATTCTGCAGACCTAACGGAGGCTATACTGCAGACCTGACGGAGGCTATACTGCAGACCTGACGGAAACTATACTGCAGCCCTGACGGAGGCTATACTGCTGACCTGAAGGAGGCCATACTGCTGACCTGACGGAGGCTATACTGCTGACCTGAAGGAGGCTATACTGCAGACCTGACGGAGGCTATTCTACAGACCTGACGGATGCTATACTGCAGACCTGACGGAGGCTGTACTGCAGACCTGACGGAAACTATACTGCAGACCTGACAGAAACTATACTGCAGACCTGACAGAAACTATACTGCCGACCTGACGGAGGCTATACTGCTGACCTGAAGGAGGCCATACTGCTGACCTGACGGAGGCTATACTGCTGACCTGAAGGAGGCCATACTGCAGACCTGACGGAGGCTATACTGCTGACCTGAAGGAGGCTATACTGCAGACCTGACGGAGGCTATTCTACAGACCTGACGGATGCTATACTGCAGACCTGACGGAGGCTATACTGCAGACCTGACGGAAACTATACTGCTGACCTGAAGGAGGCCATACTGCGGAACTGACGGAGGCTATACTGCAGACCTGACGGAGGCTATACTGCAGACCTGACGGAGGCTATACTGCAGACCTGACGGAAACTATACTGCAGACCTGACAGAAACTATACTGCAGACCTGACAGAAACTATACTGCCGACCTGACGGAGGCTATACTGCTGATGTCATGTATTGTCATGTTGTGTCTTGTTTCTGTCCTTTCCTTTCACCCTGTCTCCCCCTGCTGGTCGTTTTAGGTTACCTTTTCTCCCCCTCTTTTCCCCCAGCTGTTCCTTGTCTCCTCCTAACTACCTCGTCACCCCTTTTCCCACCTGTTCCCTTTTTCCCTCTGATTAGTCCTCTATATCTCTCTCTGTTTTTGTTCCTGTCCTTGTCGGATTCTTGTTTGTGTGTCTCATGCCTGAACCAGACTATCATCGTGTTTGCTGCAACCTTGTCCTGTCCTGTCGGAATCTGCCTGTCCATCTGAGCTCACGTGTGTTCATCATTAAAGAAACTCTGTTTTGTTAAATCGCTTTTGGGTCCTCATTCACGCACCTGACAGAAGAATCCGACCAAGAATGGACCCAGCGACTTCGGATCCTCTCCACTCAGCCGTCGAGATCCAGGGAGCGATGCTAGGCAGACACGAGCAGGAATTGTCTGCTGCTCGACATGCCGTTGAGACCCTGGCCACCCAAGTCTCCAACCTCACAGAACAGGTTCACCATCTCCGCCTCGATCCACCGGCCACTTCCAGGGCTTTCGAATCTCCGGAGCCCAGAATCAATAACCCGCCGTGTTACTCTGGGGAGCCCACTGAATGCCGCTCGTTCCTCACCCAGTGTGATATTGTGTTTTCTCTCCAGCCCAACACTTACGCCAGGAGCACTGCTCGTGTCGCCTACGTCATATCTCTCCTTACTGGACGGGCTCGTGAGTGGGGCACGGCAATCTGGGAGGCAAGGGCTGAGTGTACTAACCAGTATCAGGACTTTAAGGAGGAGATGATACGGGTTTTTGATCGATCTGTTTTTGGGGAGGAGGCTTCCAGGGCCCTGTCTTCCCTATGTCAAGGTAATCGATCCATAACAGACTACTCTATTGAGTTTCGCACTCTTGCTGCCTCCAGTGGCTGGAACGAGCCGGCTTTGCTCGCTCGTTTTCTGGAGGGTCTCCGCGCAGAGGTAAAGGATGAGATTCTCTCCCGGGAGGTTCCTTCCAGCGTGGATTCCTTGATTGAACTCGCTATTCGCATTGAGCGACGGGTTGATCTTCGTCACCGAGCTCGTGGAAAGGAGCTCGCGTTCTCCGTTGCCCCCCTCTCCGCATCACTACCATCTTCCTCTGCCGGCTCGGGAGCTGAGCCTATGCAGCTGGGAGGTATCCGCATCTCGACTAAGGAGAGGGAACGAAGAATCACCAACCGCCTCTGTCTCTATTGCGGTTCTGCTGGTCATTTTGTCACTTCATGTCCAGTAAAAGCCAGAGCTCATCAGTAAGCGGAGGGCTACTGGTGAGCGCTACTACTCCTGTCTCTCCTTCAAGATCCTGCACTACCTTGTCGGTCCATCTACGCTGGACCGGTTCGTCAGCTTCCTGCAGTGCCTTAATAGACTCTGGGGCGGAGGGCTGTTTTATGGACGAGACCTGGGCTCGGGAACATAACATTCCTCTCAGACAGTTAAGGGAGCCCACGGCCTTGTTCGCTTTGGATGGTAGTCCTCTCCCCAGGATTCAGCGTGAGACGCTACCTTTAACCCTCACTGTCTCTGGTAATCATAGCGAAACCATTTCTTTTTTAATTTTTCGTTCACCTTTTACACCTGTTGTTTTGGGCCATCCCTGGCTAGTTTGTCATAATCCTTCTATTAATTGGTCTAGTAATTCTATCCTCTCCTGGAACGTCTCTTGTCATGTGAAATGTTTAATGTCTGCTATCCCTCCTGTTTCCTCTGTCTCTTCTTCACAGGAGGAGCCTGGTGATTTGACAGGGGTGCCGGAGGAATATCACGATCTGCGCACGGTGTTCAGTCGGTCCAGGGCCACCTCTCTTCCTCCACACCGGTCGTATGATTGTAGTATTGATCTCCTTCCGGGAACCACTCCCCCCCGGGGTAGACTATACTCTCTGTCGGCTCCCGAACGTAAGGCTCTCGAAGATTATTTGTCTGTAGCTCTTGACGCCGGTACCATAGTCCCCTCCTCCTCTCCCGCCGGAGCGGGGTTTTTTTTTGTCAAGAAGAAGGACGGGTCTCTGCGCCCCTGCATAGATTATCGAGGGCTGAATGACATAACAGTGAAGAATCGTTATCCGCTTCCTCTTATGTCTTCAGCCTTCGAGATCCTGCAGGGAGCCAGGTTTTTCACTAAGTTGGACCTTCGTAACGCTTACCATCTCGTGCGCATCAGGGAGGGGGACGAGTGGAAGACGACTTTGAATACCGGGTTCTTCCTTTCGGCCTCGCTAACGCTCCAGCTGTCTTTCAGGCATTAGTCAATGATGTCCTGAGAGACATGCTGAACATCTTTGTTTTCGTTTACCTTGACGATATCCTGATTTTTTCACCGTCACTCCAGATTCATGTTCAGCACGTTCGACGTGTCCTCCAGCGCCTCTTAGAGAATTGTCTTTTTGTGAAGGCTGAGAAGTGCACTTTTCATGCCTCCTCCGTCACATTTCTCGGTTCTGTTATTTCCGCTGAAGGCATTAAGATGGATCCCGCTAAGGTCCAAGCTGTCATTGATTGGCCCGTCCCTAAGTCACGCGTCGAGCTGCAGCGCTTTCTCGGCTTCGCAAACTTCTATCGTCGTTTCATCCGTAATTTCGGTCAGGTGGCAGCTCCTCTCACAGCCCTTACTTCTGTCAAGACGTGCTTTAAGTGGTCCGTTTCCGCCCAGGGAGCTTTTGATCTCCTCAAGAATCGTTTTACATCCGCTCCTATCCTTGTTACACCTGACGTCTCTAGACAGTTCGTTGTCGAGGTTGACGCGTCAGAGGTGGGCGTGGGAGCCATTCTTTCTCAGCGCTCCCTCTCTGACGACAAGGTCCACCCATGCGCGTATTTTTCTCATCGCCTGTCGCCGTCGGAACGTAACTATGATGTGGGAAACCGCGAACTGCTCGCCATCCGGTTAGCCCTAGGCGAATGGCGACAGTGGTTGGAGGGGGCGACCGTTCCTTTTGTCGTTTGGACTGACCATAGGAACCTTGAGTACATCCGTTCTGCCAAACGACTTAATGCGCGTCAGGCGCGTTGGGCGCTGTTTTTCGCTCGTTTCGAGTTCGTGATTTCTTATCGTCCGGGCTCTAAGAACACCAAGCCTGATGCTTTATCTCGTCTCTTCAGTTCTTCAGTAGCCTCCACTGACCCCGAAGGGATTCTCCCTGAGGGGCGTGTTGTCGGGTTGACTGTCTGGAAAATTGAGAGGCAGGTAAAGCAAGCGCTCACTCACACTCCGTCGCCGCGCGCTTGTCCTAGGAACCTTCTTTTCGTTCCCGTTCCTACTCGTCTGGCCGTTCTTCAGTGGGCTCACTCTGCCAAGTTAGCCGGCCACCCTGGCGTTCGGGGTACGCTTGCTTCCATTCGCCAGCGTTTTTGGTGGCCCACCCGGGAGCATGACACGCGTCGTTTCGTGGCTGCTTGTTCGGTCTGCGCGCAGACTAAGTCCGGTAACTCCCCTCCTGCCGGCCGTCTCAGGCCGCTTCCCATTCCCTCTCGACCGTGGTCTCACATCGCCTTAGATTTTGTCACCGGACTGCCTTCGTCAGCGGGGAAGACTGTTATTCTTACGGTTGTCGATAGGTTCTCTAAGGCGGCTCATTTCATTCCCCTTGCTAAGCTTCCTTCTGCTAAAGAGACGGCACAAATCATCATCGAGAATGTTTTCAGAATTCATGGCCTTCCGTCAGACGTCGTTTCGGACAGAGGTCCGCAATTCACGTCTCAATTTTGGAGGGAGTTTTGCCGTTTGATTGGGGCTTCCGTCAGTCTCTCTTCCGGCTTTCACCCCCAGTCTAACGGTCAAGCAGAACGGGCCAATCAGACTATTGGTCGCATCTTACGCAGTCTTTCTTTTCGCAACCCTGCGTCTTGGTCAGAACAGCTCCCCTGGGCAGAATACGCCCACAACTCGCTTCCTTCGTCTGCGACCGGGCTATCTCCTTTTCAGAGTAGCCTCGGGTACCAGCCTCCGCTGTTCTCATCTCAGTTCGCCGAGTCCAGCGTCCCCTCCGCTCAGGCTTTTGTCCAACGTTGCGAGCGCACCTGGAAGAGGGTCAGGTCTGCACTTTGCCGTTATAGGACGCAGACTGTGAGGGCTGCTAATAAGCGTAGAACTAAGAGTCCTAGATATTGTCGCGGTCAGAGAGTTTGGCTCTCCACTCAGAACCTTCCCCTTAAGACGGCTTCTCGCAAGTTGACCCCGCGGTTCATTGGTCCGTTCCGTATTTCTCGGGTCATTAATCCTGTCGCAGTTCGACTTCTTCTTCCGCGATACCTTCGTCGCGTCCACCCGGTCTTCCATGTCTCCTGTATCAAGCCCGTTCTTCGCGCCCCCGCTCGTCTCCCCCCCCCCCCCCCATCCTCGTCGAGGGCGCACCCATCTACAGGGTCCGTAGGATTTTGGACATGCGTCCTCGGGGCCGTGGTCACCAGTACCTCGTAGATTGGGAGGGGTACGGTCCTGAGGAGAGGAGTTGGGTTCCCTCTCGGGACGTGCTGGACCGTGCGCTGATCGAGGATTTCCTCCGTTGCCGCCAGGTTTCCTCCTCGAGTGCGCCAGGAGGCGCTCGGTGAGTGGGGGGGTACTGTCATGTATTGTCATGTTGTGTCTTGTTTCTGTCCTTTCCTTTCACCCTGTCTCCCCCTGCTGGTCGTTTTAGGTTACCTTTTCTCCCCCTCTTTTCCCCCAGCTGTTCCTTGTCTCCTCCTAACTACCTCGTCACCCCTTTTCCCACCTGTTCCCTTTTTCCCTCTGATTAGTCCTCTATATCTCTCTCTGTTTTTGTTCCTGTCCTTGTCGGATTCTTGTTTGTGTGTCTCATGCCTGAACCAGACTATCATCGTGTTTGCTGCAACCTTGTCCTGTCCTGTCGGAATCTGCCTGTCCATCTGAGCTCACGTGTGTTCATCATTAAAGAAACTCTGTTTTGTTAAATCGCTTTTGGGTCCTCATTCACGCACCTGACAGCTGACCTGAAGGAGGCCATACTGCTGACCTGACGGAGGCTATACTGCTGACCTGAAGGAGGCCATACTGCAGACCTGACGGAGGCTATACTGCTGACCTGAAGGAGGCTATACTGCAGACCTGACGGAGGCTATTCTACAGACCTGACGGATGCTATACTGCAGACCTGACGGAGGCTATACTGCAGACCTGACGGAAACTATACTGCTGACCTGAAGGAGGCCATACTGCGGAACTGACGGAGGCTATACTGCAGACCTGACGGAGGCTATACTGCAGACCTGACGGAGGCTATACTGCAGACCCGACGACCTGGCGGAGGCAATAATGCAGACCTGAAGGAGTGTATGAGTGCGTGTGCTAGTGTGCTAGTGTGTGAGTGTAGAGTGCGTGTGCTAGTGTGTGAGTGTAGAGTGCGTGTGCTAGTGTGTGAGTGTGAGTGTGAGTGTGTAGAGTGCGTGTGCTAGAGTGTGAGTGTGAGTGCGTGTGCTAGTGTGTGAGTGTGAAGAGTGCGTGTATTAGTGTGAGTGAGTGCGTGTGCTAGTGTGAGTGTGAGTGTATAGAGTGCGTGTGCTAGTGTGTGAGTGCGTGTGCTAGTGTGCGAGTGTGTGTGTGTAGAGTGCGTGTGCTAGCGTGTGAGTGTGAGTGTGTGTGCTAGTGTATGTGTGCGTGTGTTAGTGTGAGTGTGAAGAGTGCGTGTATTAGTGTGAGTGAGTGCGTGTGCTAGTGTGAGTGTGAGTGTATAGAGTGCGTGTGCTAGTGTGTGAGTGTGTGTGTGTAGAGTGCGTGTGCTAGAGTGAGTGTGAGTGCATGTGTTAGTGTGTGTGTTAGTGTGTGTGTGTGTGTAGAGTGCGTGTGTTAGTGTGTGTGTGTGTGTGTGTAGAGTGTGTGTGTGTGCGTGTGTGTAGAGTGCGTGTGTGTGTGTAGAGTGCGTGTGCTAGTGTGTGTAGAGTGCATGTGCTAGTGTGTGAGTGTGTAGAGTGTGTAGAGTGCGTGTGCGTAGAGTGCGTGTGCTAGAGTGAGTGTGAGTGCGTGTGTTAGTGTGTGTGAGTGTGTATGTAGAGTGCGTGTATTAGTGTGAGTGTGTGTGTAGAGTGTGCGTGTGTGTGTAGAGTGCGTGTGTTAGTGTGTGTGTGTGTAGAGTGCGTGTGTGTGTGTGTGTGTGTGTGTGTGTGTGTGTGTGTGTGTGTGTGTGTGTGTGTGTGTAGAGTGTGTGTGTGCGTGTGCTAGTGTGTGTAGAGTGCATGTGCTAGTGTGTGAGTGTGTAGAGTGCGTGTGCTAGTGGGTGAGTGTGTAGTGTGCGTGTGCTAGTGTGTAGAGTGCGTGTGCTAGTGTGTGTGTGTGTGTAGAGTGCGTGTGCTAGTGTGTGAGTGTGTGTGTAGAGTGCGTGTGCTAGTGTATGAGTGCGTGTGCTAGTGTGTTAGTATGTGAGTGTAGAGTGCGTGTGCTAGTGTGTAAGTATGAGTTTGTGTGCTAGTGTATGAGTGCGTGTGCTAGTGTGTGAGTGTGTGTGTGTAGAGTGCGTGTGCTAGAGTGTGAGTGTGAGTGTGAGTGTGTGTGCTAGTGTATGAGTGCGTGTGTTAGTGTGTGTGAGTGTGTATGTAGAGTGCGTGTGTGTAGAGTGCGTGTGTTATTGTATGTGTGTGTAGAGTGTGTGTGTTTGTGTGTGTGTGTAGAGTGCGTGTGTTAGTGTGTATGTGTGTAGAGTGCGTGTGTGTGTGTGTGTGTGTGTGTGTAGAGTGCGTGTGCTAGTGTGTGAGTGTGTGTGTGTAGAGTGCGTGTGCTAGTGTGTGAGTGTGAGTGTGTGTGCTAGTGTATGAGTGCGTGTGTTAGTGTAAGTGTGTGTGTGTAGAGTGCGTGTATTAGTGTGAGTGAGTGTGTGTGTTGAGTGCGTGTGCTAGTGTGAGTGTGAGTGTGTAGAGTGCGTGTGCTAGTGTGTGTGTGTAGAGTGTGTGTGCTAGAGTGTGAGTGTGTGTGCTAGTGTATGAGTGCGTGTGCTAGTGTGTGAGTGTGTGTGTGTAGAGTGTGTGTGTGTACTAGTGTGTTAGTGTGTGTGTGTAGAGTGCGGGTGCTAGTGTGTGTGTGTGTAGAGTGCGGGTGCTAGTGTGTGTGTGTGTGTGTGTGTGTGTGTGTGTGTGTGTGTGTGTGTGTGTGTGTAGAGTGTGGGTGTAGAGTGCGGGTGCTAGTGTGTGTGTGTGTAGAGTGTGTGTGTCAGTGTGTGCTAGTGTGTGTGAGTATGTGTGTGTGTGTGTGTGTGTTAGTGTGTGTGTGTAGAGTGCGGGTGCTAGTGTGTGTGTGTAGAGTGCGGGTGCTAGTGTGTGTGTGTGTGTGTGTGTGTGTGTAGAGTGTGGGTGTAGAGTGCGGGTGCTAGTGTGTGTAGAGTGCGGGTGCTAGTGTGTGTGTGTGTAGAGTGTGTGTGTCAGTGTGTGCTAGTGTGTGTGAGTATGTGTGTGTGTGTGTGTGTGTGTATGTGTGTGTGTGTGTGTGTAGAGTGTGTGTGCTAGTGTGTGTGAGTGTGTGTGTGTTTAGAGTGCGTGTGCTAGTGTGTGTGAGTGTGTGTGTGTGTTTGTGTCTTGTTGTTGTTTCTGGCCACCTCATCTGCTCAGTGTGCTATTGCAAGACCTCTCCGCTCACTGCCAGTCAGGATGGGGCACAGCTGGTGCTGCCTGCATGGAGCTGGGTCCCCCTCCCTCTGACATCTGTTGATTTTGTCTGTCCGTCCCAGCAGACCCAACAAACAGATCTGGTCAAGGCCAACCTGACCCTGTCCTCTGTAGAGTGTGCCAAGGTTTTATTATGCATTGAAATGTACATAGAGCATTCATACACGTACACACACACACACCTCTATGTAGATGTTCACACACACACACGCCAGTCACAAACACTGACACACACACATTGTCATCGACTGGCTTGGCACTCCAGGATGTATTCAGACCAGCAGCAGCCCTGGCTAGGGGTCAAACTATTTCAGAAGCAGCGTGGATCCTAGTTGTATAGTATTAGGCTTTGCTGACAGCCTATAAAAACCATATAGTTAATGTGAGGGCTGAGCAGGCTGCATGCCAGCCCTGGATGCCTGTATGTCAGTCATTTTGTGTGACTCAGAGCCCATACTGTTGTCGTGTCTTTACCATCATTAAACTGAAGACTTTGTTTTATCAAAGATTCTCTGTAATTAGTTACTTGATTAAACTGAATAATCATGTAACTGTAATTAACTAGGAAGTTGGTGCACCAAGGAAAGTATTCAGATTACAAAGTTATAATTTACCAATATAACCTTACAGATATTTTCATATCCGATCAAAAGTCTTCTGATTAATGATTTTATTTATTTAACCTCAAGTTAGTCTCATTCCAAACGTCGTAAATTATTGGTTATCTGCACGAACCCCGTCTTCACTATGAGTCATCCATACATCAATTGTCTTAAATCGTTTATTTATTACTAACTAAGTAATTCACAGAAATGCATAAACAAACAGTAAATATGGTTACATTAAATGATAGGATGTGCCCTAGTGGGCTGAACCTGCATGGCGGCTTGATAGACAAAGGGGCAATGGGGGGGGTCGACTAAGAAGTCACTACAGAGTTAACTATAACAATTAAAATGCTAATCCTTTACACATGAACGCTCACTCATTCGGGAACAATTGCAATCAACATATATATTTACGCTCAGTGTGTCGTCTTGATCGCTAGTGAAAAGTCTTTCTTTTGTAGAATTGTCTGTCTCTCTCCCTCTGTCTTGATTAGAGGGGATAGTTCAAAGTGACATTCGTTATAGAATGGATGTTTCGGCGGTTGTCGTTCTTCGCGTTCAATGATGCCGAATTCCTAGCTGCAGACTAGTAATTAGTATCAAAGACTTGTTCTTATTCTGTCGGTATCGATAGTCTAGGAGTTTAACCACGTGGTATGGTTAAAAGATTCAGCAATGGTCTGCCACCTTTGTACTCCCGTGATTGAGATAAACATGGTCTGGTGATGATTTCTAAAAGTTGGGTTTTATTCAGAATGGCAGAAAAGGGCTGTCCCAGGATGTCTTACCCTAACTGGGCTCAGGGGCGGTCCAGGATGTCTGACCCTAACTGGGCTCAGGGGCTGTCCCAGGATGTCTGACCCTAACTGGGCTCAGGGGCGGTCCTCTGATTTAGTTCAAATCAAATAGGAATTGGAGTTTCCTTCATTAAACAGTCCAAAATCACATTACACAATTATACAAACAGTATCATACTCACTCATTCATCTTATACAACAATTAGATGTAAACCTCATATCTGAGGCTATTAAATAAACAGCGTTATGGTAATGTGGCCACACCGTCTCTCTTGAGCTTCCCAAGTTGTGACAAACGGACCAGTTCGTAGCTGGATTCTTCACCAATCTTTTACACTTTCTCTGGAACAAGACATTTGTTCGTACCTCAAGTTCTGTGACGTGGAAGGATTTCCTTTGTCTCCATGAAAAACGTACCCTATCTCTAATACTGTGTGGCCATGAGGCAGGGTCTTCTGAGGAATTTACGACCTCTGACCACAGCAGCCTAGTTGAAGGAGGAAAGGGGGGAGGCAGGGAGCGGGGATGGGGTTGCTATACTCAGAGGCCAACGTCATGACACTATTTATAGAATAGTGCACTACTTCTGACCAGAGCCCTATAGTTCCTGGTCAAAAGTAGTTCACTAAATACGAAATAGGGTGCCATTTGGGAGACAGGCATTCTCTACACAGCAGAGCAGAGAGGGAAGGTGCCTGTCCAGCTCTGCTCACTGGGATTTCACTCCCTCACACTCTTTCTCTTTCTGGTATGTCCCATTAAGTAAATCAACCAATCAGCGGAGCAACATGCCTATCAATCCCTCACTGAGAGGAGAGGTGGGGAAGAGACAGAGACGGCGGTACAGAGATAGAGGGGTATGGAGGAGAGAAAGGGGGAGGGCAGCAGGGGGATATTCCCTTTAGAGACCAGTCCAGAGAGAGAGAGAGAGAAACACTAGTATGAGAAGCAGCCATTGACACTCTCCCAGTCACGACTACCCAAACTCAATGCCATTGTATTCCATGTCTCCTCTCAAGATATAAATAGGTCTGTACTGAGGCAGTGTTAGCAATATAGTGCACTACCTTTGACTAGAGCCCTATGAGGAAGAGGGTGCCATTTGGGATGCAGACAGAGGGTGTTTTGCAGGGAGCAGGATTGATGTCTCTGTGTGGAGTGGTGTTGTCTGTTATGATCCAGTCAGGGAGACCTTTAAAATTATGATACAGTCACACCATCAAACACTGAACTTTAGGTTACAAGTTCATCTTGAGTAAACCATTTCACACCCTTTCTTTGAAAAATGGTACTGTGTGTTAAAGACTACATCTGTGTTTCTGTGTGTGTGTGTGGGGGAGGGGGTGAGTAAACATACTTTAATGACTGCTACTGAATGGATAGAGGCCATGGGTCAGCTAGACTCAAGTGGTCCTAGGAGAATATACACACATCACTTCATCTTCAAAGAGACGACTAATCAGTAGTGTCACTGCACATGTTCCCATGGCAACCGGGGATACTCACTCGCCTCTGTGCTCGGGTCAATTCTCTGTTATTTTCCCTGCGTGTGTGAACATGTTTTTCTCTACTTGTCTACGATATCGCTATCTCTCGCCCAATGCTACAGCCTACACTAACCCCTAGCCTACCTCTGGCCGGAGGCAGAGTATGCACTATCCGTGCAGACAGACTGAAATCTCAGCTCATTTTAATGTATGCGGAGAGACATCTCTATGATTCTCTATGGTTGGACTTCAGACTCTGTGTAGACTGGATCTATAATTAGACTAACGGTTCACAGAGGTGATGGAGCAAGGTTCATTGGCTCACTGATGGTGAAGTGGGAGCTCAGTTCACAGGGTTCAAACTAGAGGTCGACCGATTATGATTTTTCAACAACGATACCGATTATTGGAGGACCAAAAAAGCCGATACTGATTAATCGGCCAATTTTTAATTTTTAATTTATTTGTAATAATGACAATTACAACAATACTGAATGAACACTTATTTTAACTTAATATAATACATACGGTTCACAGAGGTGATGGAGCAAGGTTCATTGGCTCACTGATGGTGAAGTGGGAGCTCAGTTCACAGGGTTCAAACTAGAGGTCGACCGATTATGATTTTTCAACAACGATACCGATTATTGGAGGACCAAAAAAGCCGATACCGATTAATCGGCCAATTTTTTTTATTTTATTTATTTGTAATAATGACAATTACAACAATACTGAATGAACACTTATTTTAACTTAATATAATACATCAATAAAATCAATTTAGCCTCAAGTAAATAATGAAACATGTTCAATTTGGTTTAAATAATGCAAAAACAAAGTGTTGGAGAAGTAAAAGTGCAATATGTGCCATGTAAGAAAGCTAACGTTTCAGTTCCTTGCTCAGAACATGAGACCATATGAAAGCTGGTGGTTCCTTTTAACATGAGTCTTCAATATTCCCAGGTAAGAAGTTTTAGGTTGTAGTTATTATAGGAATTATAGGACTATTTCCCTCTATACCATTTGTATTTCATTAACCTTTGCCTATTGGATGTTCTTATAGGCACTTTAGTATTGCCAGTGTAACAGTATAGCTTCCGTCCCTCTCCTCGCTCCTCCCTGGTCTCGAACCAGCAACACAATGACAATTAGCGCGCGCTAACTAGCTAGCCATTTCACTTCGGTTACACGAGTCTCATCTCGGGAGTTGATAGGCTTGAAGTCATAAACAGCGCAATGCTTGATGCACAACGAAGAGCTGCTGGCAAAACGCACGAAAGTGAATGTTTACGCGCCTGCTTCTGCCTACCACCACTCAGTCAGATACTTAGATACTTGTATGCTTGTATACTCAGTCAGATTATATGCAACGCAGGACACGCTCGATAATATCTAGTAATATCATCAACCATGTGTAGTTAACTAGTGATTATGATTGATTGTTTTTTATAAGATATGTTTGATGCTAGCTAGCAACTTACCTTGGTTTACTGCATTCGCGTAACAGGCCGTCTCCGTGTGGAGTGCAACGAGAGAGAGGCAGGTCGTTATTGCGTTGGACTAGTTAACTGTAATGTTGAAAGATTACATCCCCCGAGCTGACAAGGTGAAAATCTGTCGTTCTGCCCCTAAACAAGGCAGTTAACCAACCGTTCCAAGGCCGTCATTGAAAATAAGAATGTGTTCTTAACTGACTTGTCTAGTTAAATAAAGGTATATAAAAAATCAAATACAAATCGGCAAATTGGTGCCCAAAAATACCGATTTCCGATTGTATGAAAATCGGCCCTAATAAATCGGCCATTCCGATTAATCGGTTGACCTCTAGTTCAAACCACAGCAGACTATGCTGCACACCTTCAGTAGTGTGAGAGAAAGTTGTGGTGTGTGTGCGTGGCTGCATGCACACTCTGGTGTGTATACACATACGTCCTCCTGTTTGTCTGAATGAGCACCAATCAACAGTTCAATGGAGCGACTCCATTCTGTACAGACCTTTACACTCTACCACATCACACCCAGTATTACAGACCCTTACACTCTACCACATCACACCCAGTATTACAGACCCTTACACTCTACCACATCACACCCAGTATTACAGACCCTTACACTCTACCACATCACACCCAGTATTACAGACCCTTACACTCTACCACATCACACCCAGTATTACATACCCTTACACTCTACCACATCACACCCAGTATTACAGACCCTTACACTCTACTACATCACACCCAGTATTACAGACACTCTACCACATCACACCCAGTATTACAGACCCTTACACTCTACTACATCACACCCAGTATTACAGACACTCTACCACATCACACCCAGTATTACAGACCCTTACACTCTACCACATCACACCCAGTATTACAGACCCTTACACTCTACCACATCACACCCAGTATTACAGACCCTTACACTCTACTACATCACACCCAGTATTACAGACCCTTACACTCTACTACATCACACTCAGTATTACAGACCCTTACACTCTACCACATCACACCCAGTATTACAGACCCTTACACTCTACTACATCACACCCAGTATTACAGACCCTTACTCTCTACCACATCACACCCAGTATTACAGACCCTTACACTACCACATCACACCCAGTATTACAGACCCTTACACTCTACTACATCACACCCAGTATTACAGACCCTTACACTCTACTACATCACACCCAGTATTATAGACCCTTACACTCTACCACATCACACCCAGTATTACAGACCCTTACACTCTACCACATCACACCCAGTATTACAGACCCTTACACTCTACTACATCACACCCAGTATTACAGACCCTTACACTCTACTACATCACACCCAGTATTACAGACCCTTACACTCTACTACATCACACTCAGTATTACAGACCCTTACACTCTACCACATCACACCCAGTATTACAGACCCTTACACTCTACTACATCACACCCAGTATTACAGACCCTTACTCTCTACCACATCACACCCAGTATTACAGACCCTTACACTACCACATCACACCCAGTATTACAGACCCTTACACTCTACTACATCACACCCAGTATTACAGACCCTTACACTCTACTACATCACACCCAGTATTACAGACCCTTACACTCTACTACATCACACCCAGTATTACAGACCCTTACACTCTACTACATCACACCCAGTATTACAGACCCTGACACTATACTACATCACACCCAGTATTACAGACCCTTACACTCTACCACATCACACCCAGTAGTATGGTGCCTTCAGTTGCAGCCTGTCTCTCTCTACTGTTCATCTGGCTGTGATAGATGTGGCCCTAACTCTAACACAGACACGAATGTGTCAGTCCTGTTCTATTTAAAGCAGCCATTGTTTGTTCCTCAGGAGACAGGATGTCCACAATAAACTAGGTTTGTCCCCGAGTAGACAGGATGTCCACAGTAAACTAGGTTTGTCTCTGAGGAGACAGGATGTCCACAGTAAACTAGGTTTGTCCCTGGGGAGACAGGATGTCCACAGTCAACTAGGTGTGTCCCTGAGGAGACAGGATGTCCACAGTAAACTAGGTTTGTCCCTGAGGAGACAGGATGTCCACAGTCAACTAGGTTTGTCCCTGAGGAGACAGGATGTCCACAGTCAACTAGATTTGTCCCTGAGGGGACAGGATGTCCACAGTAAACTAGGTTTGTCCCTGAGGAGACAGGATGTCCACAGTAAACTAGGTTTGGGGTGAGAGATAGGGGAAGTGAGACAGGAGAAAGGGGTGAGGAGGGGTGAGAGATAGGGGAAGTGAGACAGGAGGAAGGGGTGAGGAGGGGTGAGAGATAGGGGAAGTGAGACAGGTTAAAGGGGTGAGGAGGGGTGAGAGATAGGGGAAGTGAGACAGGAGAAAGAGGTGAGAGATAGGGGAAGTGAGACAGGAGAAAGGGGTGAGGAGGGGTGAGAGATAGGGGAAGTGAGACAGGAGAAAGGGGTGAGAGATAGAGGAAGTGAGACAGGAGAAAGGGGTGAGGAGGGGTGAGAGATAGGGGAAGTGAGACAGGTTAAAGGGGTGAGGAGGGGTGAGACAGGTTAAAGGGGTGAGGAGGGGTGAGAGATAGGAGAAGTGAGACAGGTGAAAGAGGTGAGGAGGGGTGAGAGATAGGGGAAGTGAGACAGGAGAAAGGGGTGAGAGATAGGGGAAGTGAGACAGGTGAAAGGGGTAAGGAGGGGTGAGAGATAGGGGAAGTGAGACAGGAGGAAGGGGTGAGAGATAGGGGAAGTGAGACAGGAGGAAGGGGTGAGGAATGGTGAGAGATAGGGGACGTGAGACAGGAGGAAGGGGTGAGGAGGGGTGAGAGGGAGGGAGAAAGGTGATAGAAGATTTCCTGCTCTGTTTAGCTAAACAGAGATAGCTCATTATCAACCAAGCAATCATGTAAGAACCCCATGTAATTATAGGCCAATAAGAACCGCCATCTATCTAAGGATGCTTAGACTGTACCACACACACAGAGAGCATGTTCCCATCCTAGTAGGATTTGCATGACCATATCCACCCCCCTACAGTAACACAACTCCATACAGCAGCCTCTACACTGTAAATGAAAGCCTAGACATGTTTTTAGCCTGGATTAGACCTTACATAACAAACAGAGCTTGCTGACTGTACATTACACTACTTTGTTGTGAGTCTACTCTTTCATCTGTGCTTAGATAAGCTCTCAAGTCCTGAGTAGTGTTTTTTCACGCCAGATGGTAGAACAGATGACTGTGTGTGAGATGAGACCTCAGGATCTTTATTTTTCAGAGTGGAAAACTTACACAGTTAGAGGAGAGGAGAGGATATGAGAGGAGAGGAGTGGATGAGAGGATATGAAAGGAGTGGAGAGGATAGGAGAGGAGTAGATAGGAGAGAATATGAGAGGAGTAGAAAGGAGAGGAGTAGGAAAGGATATGAGGGGAGAGGATATGGGGGGAGATGAGTGGAGTAGAGAGGAGAGGATATGAGAGGAGTGGATATGAGAGGAGTGGAGAGGATATAGGATATGAGAGGAGAGGAGAGGATAGGAGAGGATATGAGAGGAGTAGAGTTGAGAGGAGTAGAGATGAGAGGAGTAGAGGTGAGAGGAGTAGGAGAGGAAAGGATATGAGAGGAGAGGAAAGGATATGAGAGGAGAGGAAAGGATATGAGAGGAGAGGAGAGACTAGAGCTGTTCTGGACACAGTGCACAGCCAGAGATGGCAGGTCACAAAGACATCTAGGCCAAATACTTCATGTGAATACACAGGGCAAAGAAAAACTACACTGAAACACTGATATAAAAAAGCCCAGCTCACAACAGCTGTTGATATATACAACTGTTACATAATAGCTGTGGTTGGTAATGGTGTAGAAAATATAGGCCAGTGAATATGTGTTAACATTAGGTCCCTGGAAGAAAGATAAATTATACTTTATAACCTAAGTCCCAATTTATGTTGATCCTAAAACGTGGTGTGACGCAATAGTGGAGCCTCCGAAGGCACGCAGAGGCCAAATTGAGCTCCGTACCGCATCGCCGTGCGATTCTCAAATGTTGTAACAATGCGAAGGGCTCCGTATAGCTCCGTATTGACATGACTGGTTGACAGTAGTTTGGAGCGAGAGGTCCTGTATAAACACAAACTCATTTCCTTGACAACTTCCTTCACAACAGCTCTGCACTGCTCAGTGAAGGGTAAGAAGTATGAACGTCCTGAGGCCGTATCACTGTAAATGCTGCACAGCCAATGCAGACGTTGGACTGACCATGCAGCACCTTTAAGGGCAATTCCACAGTAACGGAATTTCACTTTACAATCTAGGCCAAACAAAATAAATTATTTCACATTTTAACAAACCATACAACTCTATGCACAAGGACTATTTCAACAATTTACACTGAACATTTTACAAAAACTAATTTAGAGGAAGATCTCTCCCTCAGATTTTAATGAGAACACATCTTCCAAAAACTCGTAAATATCTGCTCCCAATAAAGATTAAAAGATTTCTGTAGAAAGAATGGGGTGTCACCTTGAGTTTGAAAAAATACATTTGGGTTATTGAATTGCAGTAAGTGAAGTGGATTTACACCAGGTAACGGAATTACATCATGGGTCCCTGATCTGTACCACAAATAAATGCAGAATTATGAATATGAATGTCATTCCACTCATGTTTCACAAGTTTAGACATCACAGCCCAGCACAGCAGAGATCAGTAGAGTACAGTGCAGAACAATACAGCACAGATCAGTAGAGTACAGTGCAGAATAATACAGCACAGCAGAGATCAGTAGAGTACAGTGCAGAACAATACAGCAGAGATCAGTAGAGTACAGTGCAGAATAATACAGCTGAGATCAGTAGAGTACAGTGCAGAATAATACAGCAGAGATCAGTAGAGTACAGTGTAGATTAATACAGCAGAGGTCAGTAGAGTACAGTGCAGAACAATACAGCACAGCAGAGATAAGTAGAGTACAGTGCAGAATAATACAGCACAGCAGAGATCAGTAGAGTACAGTGCAGAACAATACAGCACAGCAGAGATCAGTAGAGTACAGTGCAAAATAATACAGCAGAGATCAGTAGAGTACAGTGCAGAATAATACAGCACAGATCAGTAGAGTACAGTGCAGAACAATACAGCACAGCAGAGATCAGTAGAGTACAGTGCAGAACAATACATCAGAGATCAGTAGAGTACAGTGCAGAACAATACAGCAGATATCAGTAGAGTACAGTGCAGAACAATACAACACAGCAGAGATCAGTAGAGTAAAGTGCAGAATAATACAGCAGAGGTCAGTAGAGTACAGTGCAGAACAATACAGCACAGCAGAGATCAGTAGAGTACAGTGCAGAATAATACAGCAGAGGTCAGTAGAGTACAGTGCAGAATAATACAGCAGAGATCAGTAGAGTACAGTGCAAAATAATACAGCAGAGATCAGTAGAGTACAGTGCAGAACAATACAGCACAGATCATCAGAGTACAGTGCAGAACAATACAGCACAGCAGAGATCAGTAGAGTACAGTGCAGAATAAAACAGCAGAGATCAGTAGAGTACAGTGCAGAATTATACAGCAGAGATCAGTAGAGTACAGTGCAGAACATTACAGCACAGCAGAGATCAGTAGAGTACAGTGCAAAATAATACAGTAGAGATCAGTAGAGTACAGTGCAGAATAATACAGCACAGCAGAGATCAGTAGAGTACAGTGCAGAATAATACAACCGAGATCAGTAGAGTACAGTGCAGAATAATACAGAAGAGGTCAGTAGAGTACAGTGCAGAATAATACAGCAGAGGTCAGTAGAGTACAGTGCAGAACAATACAGCACAGCAGAGATCAGTAGAGTACAGTGCAGAATAATACAGCAGAGATCAGTAGAGTACAGTGCAGAATAAAACAGCAGAGGTCAGTAGAGTACAGTGCAGAATAATACAGCAGAGATCAGTAGAGTACAGTGCAGAATAATACAGCAGTGATCAGTAGAGTACAGTGCAGAATAATACAGCAGAGGTCAGTAGAGTACAGTGCAGAATAATACAGCAGAGATCAGTAGAGTACAGTGCAGAACAATACAGCAGAGGTCAGTAGAGTACAGTGCAGAATAATACAGCAGAGATCAGTAGAGTACAGTGCAGAATAATACAGCAGAGGTCAGTAGAGTACAGTGCAGAACAATACAGCACAGCGGAGATCAGTAGAGTACAGTGCAGAATAATACAGCAGAGATCAGTAGAGTACAGTGCAGAATAATACAGCAGAGATCAGTAGAGTACAGTGCAGATCAATACAACACAGCAGAGATCAGTAGAGTACAGTGCAGAACAATACAACACAGCAGAGATCAGTAGATTACAGTGCAGAACAATACAACACAGCAGAGGTCAGTAGAGTACAGTGCAGAATAATACAGCAGAGATCAGTAGAGTACAGTGCAGAATAATACAGCAGAGATCAGTAGAGTACAGTGCAGAACAATACAACATAGCAGAGATCAGTAGAGTACAGTGCAGAACAATACAACACAGCAGAGATCAGTATAGTACAGTGCAGAATAACACAGCAGAGATCAGTAGAGTACAGTGCAGAATAATACAGCAGAGGTCAGTAGAGTACAGTGCAGAACAATACAGCACAGCGGAGATCAGTAGAGTACAGTGCAGAATAATACAGCAGAGATCAGTAGAGTACAGTGCAGAACAATACAACACAGCAGAGATCAGTAGAGTACAGTGCAGAACAATACAACACAGCAGAGATTAGTAGAGTACAGTGCAGAATAATACAGCAGAGATCAGTAGAGTACAGTGCAGAACAATACAACACAGCTGAGATCAGTAGAGTACAGTGCAGAACAATACAACACAGCAGAGATCAGTAGAGTACAGTGCAGAACTATACAGCACAGCAGAGATCAGTAGAGTACAGTGCAGAATAATACAGCAGAGATCAGTAGAGTACAGTGCAGAATAATACAGCACAGCAGAGATCAGTAGAGTACAGTGCAAAATAATACAGCAGAGATCAGTAGAGTACAGTGCAGAACAATACAGCACAGCAGAGATCAGTAGAGTACAGTGCAGAATAATACAGCTAAGATCAGTAGAGTACAGTGCAGAACAGTACAGCACAACAGAGATCTCACTGTACTGTACTGTACTCTACTCTGCTCTCTGTACTGTACTCTACTCTACTCACTGTACTCGCTGTACTGTACTCACTGTACTCTGGTCTACTCACTGTACTGTACTCTACTCACTGTACTGTACTCTACTCACTGTACTGTACTCACTAGTCTACTCACTGCACTGTGCTTTACTCTACTCACCGTACTGTACTCTACTATACTGTACTGTACTCAACTCACTATACTCTACTCTACTCACTATACTATACTGCAATCTACTCACTGTACTGTACTCTACTCTGCTCTCTGTACTGTACTCTACTCTACTCACTGTACTCGCTGTACTGTACTCACTGTACACTGGTCTACTTACTGTACTCTACTCACTGTACTGTACTCTACTCACTGTACTGTGGTCTACTCACTGTACTGTACTCTACTCACTGTACTCTACTCACTGTACTGTACACTACTCACTGTACTGTACTGTACTCTAGTCTACTTACTGCACTCTACTCACTTTACTCGGGTCTACTTACTGTACTCTACTCACTGTACTGTACAGTACTTACTGTACTGTACTCTACTCACTTTACTCTGGTCTACTCACTGTACTCTACTCACTGTACTGTACTCTACTCTACTCACTGTACTGAACTGTACTCTACTCACTTTACTCTGGTCTACTCACTGTACTGTACTCACGGTACTGTACTGACTGTACTGTACCCACTGTACTGTACCCACTGTACTGTACTCTACTCTGCTCACTGTACTGTACTCTACTCACTGTACTGTGCTCTACTCACTGTACTCTACTCACTGTACTGTACTCAATGTACTGTACTCACTGTACTCTACTCACTGCACTGTACTCTACTCACTGTAATGTACTCTACTCACTGTACTGTACTCTACTCACTGTACTCTACTCACTGTACTGTACTCACTGTACTCTACTCCCTGTACTCTACTCACTGTACTGTACTCACTGTACTCTACTCACTGCACTGTACTCTACTCACTGTACTGTACTCTACTCACTGTACTGTACTCTACTCACTGTACTCTACTCACTGTACTGTACTCACTGTACTCTACTCCCTGTACTCTACTCACTGTACTCTACTCACTGTACTCTACTCACTGTACTGTACTGTACTCTACTCACTGTACTTTGGTCTAATTACTGTACTGTACTCATTGTACTCACTGTACTCAATATACTGTACTCTACTCACTATACTCTAATCTACTCACTGTACTCTACTCTACTCACTGTACTCTACTCTACTCACTGTACTCTACTCGCTGTACTCTACTCACTGTACTGTACTCACTTTACTCTGGTCGACTTACTGTACTGTACTCTACTCACTGTACTGTACTGTACTGTACTCTACTCACTTTACTCTTGTCTACTCAATGTACTGTACAGTACTTACTGTAATGTACTCTACTCACTGTACTGAACTCTACTCACTGTACTGTACTCACGGTACTGTGGTCTACTCACTGTACTCTACTCACTGTACTCTGGTCTACTCACTGTACTGTACTCACGGTACTGTACTCACTGTACTGTACCCACTGTACTGTACCCACTGTACTGTACTCTACTCTGCTCACTGTACTGTACTCTACTCACTGTACTGTGCTCTACTCACTGTACTCTACTCACTGTACTGTACTCAATGTACTGTACTCACTGTACTCTACTCACTGTACTGTACTCTACTCACTGTACTCTACTCACTGTACTCACTGTACTCTACTCACTGTACTCTACTCACTGTACTGTACTCACTGTACTGTACTCTACTCACTGTACTCTACTCACTGTACTCTACTCACTGTACTGTACTGTACTCTACTCACTGTACTTTGGTCTACTTACTGTACTGTACTCTACTCACTGTACTGTGGTCTACTCACTGTACTGTACTCATTGTACTCACTGTACTCAATGTACTGTACTCACTGTACTCTACTCACTATACTCTAATCTACTCACTGTACTCTACTCTACTCACTGTACTCTACTCGCTGTACTGTACTCACTTTACTCTGGTCGACTTACTGTACTGTACTCTACTCACTGTACTGTACTGTACTGTACTCTACTCACTTTACTCTGGTCTACTCAATGTACTGTACTCTACTCACTGTAATGTACTCTACTCACTGTACGGTACTCTACTCACTGTACTGAACTCTACTCACTGTACTGTACTCACGGTACTGTGGTCTACTCACTGTACTCTACTCACTGTACTCTACTCTACTCACTGTACTCTACTCACTGTACTCCACTCACTGTACTCTACTCTACTCTACTCTGCTCTCTGTACTGTACTGTACTCTACTCACTGTACTCGCTTTACTGTACTCACTGTACTCTGGTCTACTTACTGTACTCTACTCACTGTACTGTACTCTACTCACTGTACTCTACTCACTGTACTCTACTCTACTCACTGTACTCTACTCACTGTACTCCACTCACTGTACTCTACTCTACTCTACTCTGCTCTCTGTACTGTACTGTACTCTACTCTACTCACTGTACTCGCTGTACTGTACTCACTGTACTCTGGTCTACTTACTGTACTCTATTCACTGTACTGTACTCTACTCACTGTACTCTACTCACTGTACTGTGGTCTACTCACTGTACTGTACTCTACTCACTGTACTCTACTCACTGTACTGTACACTACTCACTGTACTGTACTGTACTCTAGTCTACTTACTGCACTCTACTCACTTTACTCGGGTCTACTTACTGTACTCTACTCACTGTACTGTACAGTACTTACTGTACTGTACTCTACTCACTTTACTCTGGTCTACTCACTGTACTCTACTCACTGTACTGTACTCTACTCTACTCACTGTACTGTACTTACTGTACTGTACTCTACTCACTTTACTCTGGTCTACTCACTGTACTGTACTCACGGTACTGTACTCACTGTACTGTACCCACTGTACTGTACCCACTGTACTGTACTCTACTCTGCTCACTGTACTGTACTCTACTCACTGTACTGTGCTCTACTCACTGTACTCTACTCACTGTACTGTACTAAATGTACTGTACTCACTGTACTCTACTCACTGTACTGTACTCTACTCACTGTACTGTACTCTACTCACTGTACTGTACTCACTGTACTGTACTCACTGTACTCTACTCCCTGTATTCTACTCCCTGTACTGTACTCACTGTACTGTACTCTACTCACTGTACTCTACTCACTGTACTCTACTCACTGTACTGTACTGTACTCTACTCACTGTACTTTGGTCTACTTACTGTACTCTACTCACTGTACTGTGGTCTACTCACTGTACGGTACTCATTGTACTCACTGTACTCAATGTACTGTACTCACTGTACTCTACTCACTATACTCTAATCTACTCACTGTACTCTACTCTACTCACTGTACTCTACTCTACTCACTGTACTCTACTCGCTGTACTCTACTCGCTGTACTGTACTCACTTTAGTCTGGTCGACTTACTGTACTGTACTCTACTCACTGTACTCTACTCTACTCACTGTACTCTACTCACTGTACTGTACTGTACTGTACTCTACTCACTTTACTCTGGTCTACTCAATGTACTGTACTCTACTCACTGTAATGTACTCTACTCACTGTACGGTACTCTACTCACTGTACTGAACTCTACTCACTGTACTGTACTCACGGTACTGTGGTCTACTGACTGTACTCTACTCACTGTACTCTACTCTACTCACTGTACTCTACTCACTATACTCTACTCACTGTACTCTACTCTGCTCACTGTACTGTACTCTACCCTACTCACTGTACTCTACTCTACTCACTGTACTCTACTCGCTGTACTCTACTCACTGTACTGTACTCACTTTACTCTGGTCGACTTACTGTACTGTACTCTACTCACTGTACTGTACTGTACTCTACTCACTTTACTCTGGTCTACTCAATGTACTGTACTCTACTCACTGTACTGAACTCTACTCACTGTACTGTACTCACGGTACTGTGGTCTACTCACTGTACTCTACTCACTGTACTCTACTCTACTCACTGTACTCTACTCTACTCGCTGTACTCTACTCACTGTACTCTACTCTGCTCACTGTACTGTACTCTACTCTGCTCACTGTACTGTACTCTACTCTGCTCACTGTACTGTACTCTACTCACTCTACTTACAGTACTGTACTCTACTCACTCTACTTACTGTACTGTACTCTACTCACTGTACTCTACTCACTGTACTCTACTCACTGTACTCTACTCTACTCACTGTACTCTACTTACTGTACTGTACTCACTGTACTCTGCTCACTGTACTGTACTCTACTCTGCTCTCTGTACTGTACTCTACTCTACTCACTGTACTCGCTTTACTGTACTCACTGTACTCTGGTCTACTTACTGTACTCTACTCACTGTACTGTACTCTACTCACTGTACTCTACTCACTGTACTGTGGTCTACTCACTGTACTCTACTCACTGTACTCTACTCTACTCTACTCACTGTACTCTACTCACTGTACTCCACTCACTGTACTCTACTCTACTCTACTCTGCTCTCTGTACTGTACTCTACTCTACTCACTGTACTCGCTGTACTGTACTCACTGTACTCTGGTCTACTTACTGTACTCTACTCACTGTACTGTACTCTACTCACTGTACTCTACTCACTGTACTGTGGTCTACTCACTGTACTGTACTCTACTCACTGTACTCTACTCACTGTACTGTACACTACTCACTGTACTGTACTGTACTCTAGTCTACTTACTGCACTCTACTCACTTTACTCGGGTCTACTTACTGTACTCTACTCACTGTACTGTACAGTACTTACTGTACTGTACTCTACTCACTTTACTCTGGTCTACTCACTGTACTCTACTCACTGTACTGTACTCTACTCTACTCACTGTACTGTACTTACTGTACTGTACTCTACTCACTTTACTCTGGTCTACTCACTGTACTGTACTCACGGTACTGTACTCACTGTACTGTGCTCTACTCACTGTACTCTACTCACTGTACTGTACTAAATGTACTGTACTCACTGTACTCTACTCACTGTACTGTACTCTACTCACTGTACTGTACTCTACTCACTGTACTGTACTCACTGTACTGTACTCACTGTACTCTACTCCCTGTACTGTACTCACTGTACTGTACTCTACTCACTGTACTCTACTCACTGTACTCTACTCACTGTACTGTACTGTACTCTACTCACTGTACTTTGGTCTACTTACTGTACTCTACTCACTGTACTGTGGTCTACTCACTGTACTGTACTCATTGTACTCACTGTACTCAATGTACTGTACTCACTGTACTCTACTCACTATACTCTAATCTACTCACTGTACTCTACTCTACTCACTGTACTCTACTCTACTCACTGTACTCTACTCGATGTACTCTACTCGCTGTACTGTACTCACTTTAGTCTGGTCGACTTACTGTACTGTACTCTACTCACTGTACTCTACTCTACTCACTGTACTCTACTCACTGTACTGTACTGTACTGTACTCTACTCACTTTACTCTGGTCTACTCAATGTACTGTACTCTACTCACTGTAATGTACTCTACTCACTGTACGGTACTCTACTCACTGTACTGAACTCTACTCACTGTACTGTACTCACGGTACTGTGGTCTACTCACTGTACTCTACTCACTGTACTCTACTCTACTCACTGTACTCTACTCACTGTACTCTACTCACTGTACTCTACTCACTGTACTCTACTCTGCTCACTGTACTGTACTCTACCCTACTCACTGTACTCTACTCTACTCACTGTACTCTACTCGCTGTACTCTACTCACTGTACTGTACTCACTTTACTCTGGTCGACTTACTGTACTGTACTCTACTCACTGTACTGTACTGTACTCTACTCACTTTACTCTGGTCTACTCAATGTACTGTACTCTACTCACTGTACTGTACTCACTGTACTGTACTCACTGTACTCTACTCCCTGTACTGTACTCACTGTACTGTACTCTACTCACTGTACTGTACTCACGGTACTGTGGTCTACTCACTGTACTCTACTCACTGTACTCTACTCTACTCACTGTACTCTACTCTACTCGCTGTACTCGACTCACTGTACTCTACTCTGCTCACTGTACTGTACTCTACTCTGCTCACTGTACTGTACTCTACTCTGCTCACTGTACTGTACTCTACTCACTCTACTTACAGTACTGTACTCTACTCACTCTACTTACTGTACTGTACTCTACTCACTGTACTCTACTCACTGTACTCTACTCACTGTACTCTACTCTACTCACTGTACTCTACTTACTGTACTGTACTCACTGTACTCTGCTCACTGTACTGTACTCTGCTCACTGTACTGTACTCTACCCTGCTCACTGTACTGTACTCTACTCTGCTCACTGTACTCTACTCTACTCACTGTACTGTACTCACTGTACTGTACTCTACTCACGGTACTGTACTCTACTCACTGTACTCTACTCACTGTACTCTACTCTACTCACTGTACTGTACTCTACTCACTGTACTGTACTCTACTCACTACTTACTGTACTCTACTCACTGTACTGTACTCTACTCACTGTACTGTACTCACTGTACTGTACTCTACTCTACTCACTGTACTCTACTCTGCTCACTGTATTGTACTCTACTCTGCTCACTGTACTGTACTTTACTCTGCTCACTTTACTGTACTCTACTCACTGTACTGTACTCTACTCTGCTCACTGTACTGTACTCTACTCTGCTCACTGTACTGTACTCTGCTCTGCTCACTCTACTTACTGTACTGTACTCACTGTAATGTGCATACATCTATAAATCTAAATATACATATATGATAGGTTCAGATCTGGTCCAGTCCAGTCCATCTGATGATGTTAACATCAAGGCCAGGGCCTCCCGAGAGGCACAGCGGTCTAAGGCACTGCATCGCAGTGCTAAAGGCATCACTACAGACCCGGGTTCGATCCCAGACTGTGTCGCAGAGCCAGCGTCGTCTGGGTTAGGGGAGGGTTTGTCCGGCCGGGATATCCTTGTCCTATTGCGCTCAAGCGACTCCTAGTGGTGGGCCGTATGCATACTCGCTGACTTCAGTCGCGTACATTGGTGCGGCTGGCTTCCGGGTTAAGCGAGCTGTGTGTCAAGAAGCAGTGCGGCTTGGCAGGGTCGGGTTTTGGAGGATGCATGGCTCTCGACCTTTGCCTCTCGAGTCGGTACGGGAGTCGCAGCGATGGAACAAGACTAACTACCATTTGAATAACTACCAATTGAATGGAGAAAAAGGAGTAAAAAGTATAGTAATTTCGTTACAGATTTTTTTGTAATTCCGTTACGAGTTTGGTAACAGAATTACAAGTTTTAAATCACTTAATAAATTCATAATATGCTCCTATAAACTTCACATTGGTGCACATGAGTCATTTTCCATAGAAACGAAAGCCATTAGAAGACAGGTTCTAATAGCCATGTAAATACTACTGTATAATTAGAAAACACTTGAATGACATTTACTTCATATCAGTTTGTTGACAGGAATATGTAAGTGAGAATGTGTTTCAGAAGGTGTGCCTTGTTAAAAGTTCATTTGTGGTATTTCTTTCTTGATGTGTTTGAGCCAATCAGTTGTGTTGTGACAAGGTAGGGAGTATACAGAAGACGGCCCTATTTGTTAAAAGACCAAGTCCATATTATGGCAAGAACAGCTCAAGTAAAAAAAGAGGAACGACAGTCCATCATTACTTTAAGATTTGAAGGTCAGTCAATAAGGAGCAGTTTCTTCAAGTGCAGTCGTAAAAACCATCAAGCGCTATGCTGAAGCTGGCTCTCATGAGGACTGCCACAGGAAAGGAAGACCCAGAGTTACCACTGCTGCAGAGGATAAGTTCATTAGAGTTAACAGCCTCTCATGAGGACCGCCAAAGGAAAGGAAGACCCAGAGTTACCACTGCTGTAGAGGATAAGTTCATTAGAGTTAACTGTCTCTCATGAGGACCGCCACAGGAAAGGAAGACCCAGAGTTACCACTGCTGCAGAGGATAAGTTCATTAGAGTTAACAGCCTCTCATGAGGACCGCCACAGGAAAGGAAGACCCAGAGTTACCACTGCTGTAGAGGATAAGTTCATTAGAGTTAACTGTCTCTCATGAGGACCGCCACAGGAAAGGAAGACCCAGAGTTACCACTGCTGTAGAGGATAAGTTCATTAGAGTTAACTGTCTCTCATGAGGACCGCCACAGGAAAGGAAGACCCAGAGTTACCACTGCTGCAGAGGATAAGTTCATTAGAGTTAACTGTCTCTCATGAGGACCGCCACAGGAAAGGAAGACCCAGAGTTACCACTGCTGTAGAGGATAAGTTCATTAGAGTTAACTGTCTCTCATGAGGACCACCACAGGAAAGGAAGACCCAGAGTTACCTCTGCTGCAGAGGATAAGTTCATTAGAGTTACCAGCCTCAGATTGCAGCCCAAATAAATGCTTCACAGAGTTCAAGTACGAGACACATCACAACATCAACTGTTCAGAGGAGACAGTGTGAATCAGGCCTTCATGGTCGAATGAGTGTCCAAACCTTTGACTGGTACTGTATTACTCAGCATATTTGACCACAGACTTCTCCCTCCACCCCCAGTCTGTCCATTATCAACAGTACTACCCCTTGTGGGCCAAGCTTAGTGGGCTCTTTCAGCCCCAACTGGGCTAAATCATAGAATGACTCTCAAATTGCACCCTATTCCCTACATAGTGCATTAATATGGGTCCTGGTCAAAAGTAGTGCACTTGATAGGGAACAGGGTGTCGTTTGGGACGCAGACATTCTCTAATGTAGTCTGCCTGGGGAGTCTGTCTGACTCCAAAGTGTGTGTGGTAGAGAGACTCCATCACAGTAATAGCTAATGGGCCGTGTCCTCCAGACAGAGTAACACAGTGACATAATTCAACCGTAACACTGACAACTGATTGGCTGGGAGGTAGAGTGAGAGAGTACATCAGTGTCCTCCCACCCACAGCGGCGTTGACAGAAAGCGGATGTTTTCGGTTTTCAGGGATACAGTATTTTCAACCTAACTTCCGTTTCCCCTGAAAAAGGGGGTTAGGTTAGTGTTCTCCTGCTGCTTCACTAGCCCTGATATAGCCTCCATTATTTACACTCCATGTTCCATAATACTAGATGCTACTACAGCCATATCAAGGCTAGCTACCTTTATCTGAGATATGGTTTAATAGCCTTGGATGAATTACAGGGTAATACAGGAGTATTATAGGACATGTGCCTTGCTGTAGAGGATTTTTAAGGGATGGCTACTGAAGTGTTGTCAGGTGTTCTATAGAGGATAGCGGAAGAGAAAGACACACTGCTCTGCTAAAAGTCCATTTGTTAGTGAAACAGTCATGCTTTTATTTCAGTTCATATCAGAACATAGCCATGAGTGTCACACTGAGAATGAATAGTGTTGTAGTGATCCTGCTGTGATGAAGTGGAAGTTAATGGAGACATGGGCTCATCTGGTGACTGACAATTGTAGATACAAACAGCATGTGTAAGTGATGCATTGTTGAGTCAGTCCACACGCACACACACACACACACTCTGGAGTCTTTCTACAACACACACAAACACACTCTGGAGTCATTCTACAACACACACAAACACACTCTGGAGTCTTTCTACAACACACACAAACACACTCTGGAGTCATTCTACAACACACACACACACACACACTCTGGAGTCTTTCTACGACACACACAAACACACTCTGGAGTCATTCTACAACACACACACACACTCTGGAGTCTTTCTACGACACACACAAACACACTCTGGAGTCATTCTACAACACACACACACACTCTGGAGTCTTTCTATGACACACACAAACACACTCTGGAGTCATTCTACAACACACACAAACACACTCTGGAGTCTTTCTACAACACACACAAACACACTCTGGAGTCTTTCTACAACACACACACACACACTCTGGAGTCTTTCTACAACACACACAAACACACTCTGGAGTATTTCTACAACACACACAAACACACTCTGGAGTCTTTCTACAACACACACACAAACACACTCTGGTGTCTTTCTACACCACACACAAACACACTCTGGAGTCTTTCTATGACACACACACTTCATTCAGAGAGATTTCCTCTCCAAGGTGTCTTTAGAGCAAGTCCAGTCCAGGCCAACAGCATGATTAAAAGTACTGCAGTCACAATGCTGGCTGGCACTGAGAGCTCCAGAGAGCTCAATGGACACATGCTCGCTCGCGCACACACACACACACACACACACACACACACACACACACACACACACACACACACACACACACACACACACACACACACACACACACACACACAGATCCAGTTTTATTGGAAAGGATATGCAGAGTAGACACTTTGTAATCTAAAGTGGTTGCCAGAGCAACAATGACACTCTCATTGCTTTATTCTGTCTATGTGCTCCCTCCATTCTTCAGGCCTCATTACACTGTGGCCTGAGCACAAGGAGAGGACAGTTCATCTCTCCGTTCAGGAAGAGACCAAACAGGATCCTAAACTGCCAATTTACTGGATGAGAACCATAATAACCAGGAGCACTGAGGTTGAAATACTTTAAGACAAACTGGAAGTCCAAGTGCTGTAATGAAAATCAATGTAGGCTACATACCACAACGTCCTCCTTGTTTACAGGCATTTCCCTCCCTTGCCATACATTGGAGAGGACAGAGGCAACGAGGCAAACCCTTTAGTAGGAACTACATCATGTGTTAATATGACCACTTCCCTTTATGGACAAATTCTTGACGGAGTGCCTGAAAATGCAAGCCTCTATAGCACACATCACTGTTTCTATAACAACGCTACACTGTATCATTGCTTTACCAAACAGTCTGGAATGCATCGGTGCCAATTATTGGCAAGACAATGGCAAGTTGGCATGGTGGAGCAGAAACAGACTGGCCACCAGGCCATGGAGGAGACGCAGTGAGGGAACAGAGAGGGTTCTGCATATCACACTACACTCACCCCCTGACATCTAGCAGATGGGATAGCTGAGTGTGTCTCCTTCCGTCTGGTCTCTCTGTGCCAGGCCAGTCTGAACGATGAGATCCAGACAGAGGCAAGGGAACAGTCCCCTCGTAGCCAGAGAAGAGAACCTCTACATTGGGGACTGGAGAGCAAGGCTGAGACTGTTAGTTTCAATTAGCTCCGCCACCATGAAGAATACTGTAGTTTTATGCTGCGTTTTACACACACACACACACACACACACACACACACACACACACACACACATTTCAGAGGATTGAAGATGGGTTTCTCTCATTCTGAAATGTGAGATTAATACAATACAAGTTGCTGTCAGTCAATAATAATAATCATCATCGTCAGAGAGAGATTGGAGATACAAAGAGATGAGATAGAGATTACAGAACCACTTAGCCTGTCATGAGCCACAAGCCTCAGAGCCACTGAATAAGCTGTTGCCATGACATTCTATTTGCCTAAATTCAAAGGAGAAAGAGTGTTCTCTTAATTACCTACAGTTCAGTCTGTTGCTACGCGCTACGGTAGATTTCTTCCTTCTGGGTTTGGCCACCAGCAGGCTTTTGTCCCGGCCCAGCACAACAACACCTGGTTTAACTACTCAACTAATCCTCCAAAACTTTGATTAGCTGAATCAGGATCAGCAAATCATGTCTCGTGCACACCATGTATTTCTATAGGAACGTTCTGTAACCTCCCACAGTCTGGAATAAGTCCCAAAAGAAGTGTCATTTATTCTGAAGTTTTCACCTTATCTTCTGTGTACCTAGCCTACCTGTCTGGGTGAATAGAGAATAGGGACGTCAGTGATGTTAGTGGTGCTGACAGAGGGTTGGTTGGTTCACACTGTGATGCCAGAACATGATTACGTCGGTGACCCGCGAGCTGAATACTAAACATTTCCTCGATGCTCATCAGGGAGTCGTTAGCGGTAACACCCCGAACAGCTGTAGCCTCTTCAAAGTGAGGGAAGAAAGCACTACTACCAAATGAATAAACTGACAACTGACTTGAGCCAGAATGCACATACAGAATAGAGGTCGACCGATTAATCGGAATGGGCGATTAATTAGGGCCGATTTCAAGTTTTCATAACAATCGGAAATCTGTATTTTTATATTTTTTTTACCTTTTATTTAACTAGACAAGTCAGTTAATAACACATTCTTATTTTCAATGACGGCCTAGGAACGGTGGGTTAACTGCCTGTTCAGGGGCAGAAAGACAGATTTTCACCTTGTCAGCTCGGGGGATCCAATCTTGCAACCTTACAGTTAACTAGTCCACCGCAATAACGACCTGCCTCTCTCGTTGCACTCCACAAGGAGACTGCCTGTTACGCGAATACAGTAAGCCAAGGTAAGTTGCTAGCTAGCATTAAACTTATCTTATATAAAAACAATCAATCATAATCACTAGTTAATTACACATGGTCAATGATATTACTAGATATTATCTAGCGTGTCCTGCGTTGCATATAATCTGACTGAGCATACAAGCAGCAGATTATATGCCAGCAGCTCTCAGATTATATGCCAGCAGGCGCGTAAACATTCACTTTCGTGCGTTTTGCCAGCAGCTGTTCGTTGTGCGTCAAGCATTGCGCTGTTTATGACTTCAAGCCTATCAACTCCCGAGATGAGGCTGGTGTAACCGAAGTGAAATGGCTAGCTAGTTAGCACGCGCTAATAGCATTTCAAACGTCACTCGCTCTGAGCCTTCTAGTAGTTGTTCCCCTTGCTCTACATGGGTAATGCTGCTTCGATAGTGGCTGTTGTCGTTGTGTTGCTGGTTCGAGCCCAGGGAGGAGCGAGGAGAGGGACGGAAGCTATACTGTTACACTGGCAATACTAAAGTGCCTATAAGAACATCCAATAGGCAAAGGTTAATGAAATACAAATGGTATAGAGGGAAATAGTCCTATAATTCCTATAATAACTACAACCTAAAACTTCTTACCTGGGAATATTGAAGACTCATGTTAAAAGGAACCACCAGCTTTCATATGCTCTCATGCTCTGAGCAAGGAACTGAAACGTTAGCTTTCTTACATGGCACATATTGCACTTTTACTTTCTTCTCCAACACTTTGTTTTTTTATTTAAACCAAATTGAACATGTTTCATTATTTACTTGAGGCTAAATTGATTTTATTGATGTATTATATTAAGTTAAAATAAGTGTTCATTCCGTGTTGTTGTAATTGTCATTATTACAAATAAATGTAAAATGTAAAATTGGCCGATTAATCGGTATCGGCATTTTTGGTCCTCCAATAATCGGTATCGGCGTTGAAAAATCATAATCGGTCGACCTCTAATACAGAAGCACGTACGCACACGCACACCACACACAAACTCCAGTTGTTCATTCAGCCCCCAATACTTTGATATTTCATTCACTGTTCCTTCCTCAGTCTCCCTGCATGAGATTTAAGATCTAGCTGTTCAATCACTCAAACATGGATGTCATATAACTGTGTGCAGTGTTCCTGTGTCACTAGACAGCAGAGCTGTTTGTGGGTGATTTTAAATCAAATGCCTTTAGCGTAGGGACCTGTGGGGAAAGGCAGAGCATAAGAGCAGAGTAGTACAGGGGAGCTGGTGAAACAATAGAGCTCCTGGGTAGTGTTCAGTAGGCACCAAACGGAAAAACATAATGAAACAAATAAATCTAAAAGAGCATTCTGATTGGAGTTCAGGTAGTGACTATTCGTTTCGACATGTTTTCTCCAGTTTTCAGCCTATTGAACACTGCCCGGAGCTTTCAAAGCTCAACTCTGGGAGACGCAATCAAATCATCTGATAGCCAGTGCAGAAAAAGACATTGACCCATTCTCTGTGTTGTCTCGTCAGTAGATTAGTCTGTGTGTCGTTGTTGGTCGTTTGTTTCACAAGAGAGACAAATGATTGGTTATTTCTAAGAAATTAGTTTAGTTTTTTATGCCTCAGGGAGATGCTATGAGACACCATTGTAATGCAGGGCCAACATTAGAGACACTCCATCACATCCCTCAAGCTCTATGGGAGAGCTTCAGCGAGAAGAAAATAGCCTAGCATAGTCTAAACACACGCACACACACCACAGACCACATCACAGACCACATCACAGACCACATCACAGACCACACCACAGACCACATCACAGACCACATCACAGACCACACCACAGACCACATCACAGACCACATCACAGACCACACCACAGACCACATCACAGACCACATCACAGACCACATCACAGACCACATCACAGACCACATCACAGAGCAAATAAAATGTGATTTGTTTGATTTGATTTTCTAAATCCTTAAGCAGTGCAGCGAACATGGAGTTGTGTCCCCCGAAGCTTCACACATCAAAACAATCTATTCTCTGACTTAATTACACTTTTCTGTGTCTCTCTTGATGGCTCTGCAAGCCATGCAGTGATGACATGTGATGAGAAGAGTCGTGACAGTTCCGTTATCTTATGGAAAGTATTAGCAATGCAGATGACCCGCACCAGGGGATGGAATGGTTTAGAACAGGAAAACCAGGGTTGGGTAGTAACTGCTTACATGTAATCAGTTACATGTAATATGATTACAAAAAAACAAACTGTAATCGGTTACATCACCAGCAAAAATATTGTAATCAGAATACAGATACTTTTGAAAAACTAAATTACTTCTTGGATTACTTTTAAATGCAGAAAGGATGTTTGCGGGAAATTACACCTTTCTGTTTTCTCAACGACATTCAATTCAGCATTGAAAAAAGGCGCAACTTTAAGTTTATTCCACCTGAGCGAGTCTGACGACAAGTCAGAGGCCATTATGATGACACCAAATGCATTCTCATGCCTCTTAAGGGGGAATGTAATTCGATTACATTACTGAGTTTGGGTAATCCAAAAGTTACGTTACGGATTACAATTTTGGACAGGTAACTAGTAACTAACAGATTACGTTTAGAAAGTATCCTACCCAACGCTGAGGAAAACGCATTGAGCTATGATTTAGTTAGAACAAGGTAACCACCAGGATTTTCTCTACTTGAACGGACTAAAAGAAACAAGTAGCTTACATAATCAACACTTGATATAGTATATGCTTTTGATATAGCAAGGGCCAACATCCATCTGCCTCTGAAGCACTGTCTCTGAAGCACTGTCTCTGAAGCACTGTGTCTGAAGCACTGTGTCTGTGATATTTCAAGGTAAAAATGTGTTTTTTATCTGACAGATACTTATTTGTGAACATTCAGACAAATGCAAAGGGTCATTTCAATTCTGAGACAGATCCATACTGCCATGCAACTGGCTGGAGCTAGACCACGTCATCAAACTGACTGGAGGTCAGTCCAGTGATATCATCAACAGATTAAACCGGCAGCCTGGTCGGGAGGGAAAATATAATCTTCAATCACAAGTGAGCCCAAAAAAAGAACCCCATCTGGTTTATAGCCAGTGGCCAGACCGCCAGTGTTCAGCCAGCTAGACTAAGCCTGTCCAGAGCCGTGATATAGTGACAGACCTATAATCACAATCACACGGCAACACACAAGAACAATTTACTGGTGGGGTTGATGAGAGAACAATACGGTTGGATGAGGTTCGATAGACTTCAGAGGGTGATACTTTCTCACTTGGTCTCTTCAATGGGGAGTAGGCAATGTTCTCATTTGTTAATAACTGTGGGGAATAGTACACCTGGTCACGTAGATGGTTAAATCATTACGACCTCAAAGAAACACTAGGGGTAGTGAAGACAGTAAGGCCAACTATTCCTAACATACCAAAACACAACAAACACTCTACAGATACCAATAAGCTTAAAAACTTCTTGAATCTCGGGGGCACTATTTTCATTTTTGGAAAAATAACGTTCCCTAAGTAAACGGGCTATTTTGTCAGGACAAGATGCTAGAATATGCATATAATTGACAGCTTAGGATAGAAAACACTCTAAAGTTTCCAAAGCTGTAAAGATATTGTCTGTGAGTATAACAGAACTGTTATTGCAGGCGAAAGCCTGAGAAAAATCCAATCAGGAAGTGACTCTTATTTAGAAACCTCTGCGTTCCTATGTGTCCCTATTGAGCAGTGAATGAGATATCAACCAGATTCCCTTTTCTATGGCTTCCCTAATGTGTCTAGTGTCACAATACATAATTTCAGGCTTTTATTTTGAAAACACGTCAGTGGTCAGCTGAAGTCTCTCAGAGTGTTTTGTGCGTAAAGGACAAATGCGGTCATTGTTTCTCTCTTTCCTACTAAGAAGCCATCTGTTCCGGTTGATATATTATCGAATAGATATTTGAAAAACACCTTGAGGATTGATTATAAATAACGTTTGCCATGTTTCTGTCGATATTATGGAGCTAATTTGGAATACTTTTCGGCGTTGTCGTGACCACAATTTCCGGTTGAATTCTCAGCCAAACGTGAAAAACTAATGGAGGTATTTCGGCTTCAAAAATAATATTTTTGGAAAAAAGGAACATTTGCTCTCTAACTGGGAGTCTTGTGAGTGAAAACATCCGAAGATCATCAAAGGTAAACAATTTAATTTGATTGCTTTTCTGATTTTCGTGACCAGGTTGCCTGCTGCTAGCTAGGCATAATGCTATGCTAGGTTATCGATAAACTTACACAAATGCTTGTCTTGCTTTGGCTGTAAAGCATATTTTCAAAATCTGAGAAGACAGGGTGATTAACAAAAGGCTAAGCTGTGTTTCAATATATTTCACTTGTGATTTCATGAATATTAATATTTTCTAGTAATATTTATGTCCGTTGCGTTCTGCTAATTAGTGTCAGTTGATGATTACGCTCCCAGATCTGGGATGGGTAGTTACAAGAGGAAATAAATACATTCCATATGCTCAAGTCCAGGAGGCGGGAATTAGAAACTGAAGCACCACCTGGAAACAACAGATGGCCTACAGATAGAACAGATCGAACAAAGATATGTCCCGCATTAAAAGCCAAGGCTATTTTAGTCATTCATGACATTATGGAGCTATAACATTGAATTGAGCTTGAAGTGATGTTATGGTAATGGCACACATAGGATACTTTTATTTTGAAGTGGTTGTAATAGGATATAGCACATCAGATATGCCCATTGAATGATAACATTCTCAACCTCGTCCTTTTGATCATTTCCTCCTTTAAGTGGACTCTGAAAGTCGAGTAGTTTCAACCTGCAAGCGGAGAGTCCTGAAAGAAAATGACTTAAAACCCTGAACTCACTGTCCCTTCTGTTAATTGCACATCCCGCGCAGCAGCTAAATGAGAGGCCATCTGTCAAACTATTCTGCTGTGCTCGGTCTATTAAAAGGGATAACCTTCACCGCTCTCATTTCCACGGCAAAACAATGTCACCATGGAAATAAAGCATTGTAACTGAGGTGTTTGTTTGGACTGTACCTGCTGCGAGACCAGAGAGTCCATATAGAAACACCTCCGTCAATGTTCTGTAGAGACCAGAGAGTCCATATAGAAATACCTCAGTCAATGTTCTGTAGAGACCTAAAGATGGTCCATATAGAAACACCTCAGTCAATGTTCTGTAGAGACCTAAAGAGGGTCCATATAGAAATACCTCAGTCAATGTTCTGTAGAGACCAGAGAGTCCATATAGAAACACCCCCGTCAATGTTCTGTAGAGACCTAAAGATGGTCCATATAGAAACACCTCAGTCAATGTTCTATAGAGACCTAAAGATGGTCCATATAGAAACACCTCAGTCAATGTTCTGTAGAGACCTAAAGATGGTCCATATAGAAACACCTCAGTCAATGTTCTGTAGAGACCTAAAGAGGGTCCATATAGAAATACCTCAGTCAATGTTCTGTAGAGACCAGAGAGTCCATATAGAAACACCTCAGTCAATGTTCTATAGAGACCAGAGAGTCCATATAGAAACACCCCCGTCAATGTTCTGTAGAGACCTAAAGATGGTCCATATAGAAACACCTCAGTCAATGTTCTATAGAGACCTAAAGATGGTCCATATAGAAACACCTCAGTCAATGTTCTGTAGAGACCTAAAGATGGTCCATATAGAAACACCTCAGTCAATGTTCTGTAGAGACCTAAAGAGGGTCCATATAGAAATACCTCAGTCAATGTTCTGTAGAGACCAGAGAGTCCATATAGAAACACCTCAGTCAATGTTCTGTAGATACCAGAGAGTCCATATAGAAACACCTCAGTCAATGTTCTATAGAGACCTAAAGAGAGTCCATATAGAAATACCTCAGTCAATGTTCTGTAGAGACCTAAAGAGAGTCCATATTGAAATACCTCAGTCAATGTTCTGTAGATACCAGAGAGTCCATATAGAAATACCTCATTCAATGTTCTGTAGAGACCTAAAGATGGTCCATATAGAAACACCTCAGTCAATGTTCTGTAGAGACCTAAAGATGGTCCATATAGAAACACCTCAGTCAATGTTCTGTAGAGACCTAAAGATGGTCCATATAGAAATACCTCAGTCAATGTTCTGTAGAGACCTAAAGATGGTCCATATAGAAACACCTCAGTCAATGTTCTGTAGAGACCTAAAGAGGGTCCATATAGAAACACCTCAGTCAATGTTCTGTAGAGACCTAAAGATGGTCCATATAGAAACACCTCAGTCAATGTTCTGTAGATACCAGAGAGTCCATATAGAAACACCTCAGTCAATGTTCTGTAGAGACCTAAAGATGGTCCATATAGAAATACCTCAGTCAATGTTCTGTAGAGACCAGAGAGTCCATATAGAAACACCTCAGTCAATGTTCTGTAGAGACCTAAAGATGGTCCATATAGAAACACCTCAGTCAATGTTCTGTAGAGACCTAAAGATGGTCCATATAGAAACACCTCAGTCAATGTTCTGTAGAGACCTAAAGATGGTCCATATAGAAACACCTCAGTCAATGTTCTGTAGAGACCTAAAGATGGTCCATATAGAAACACCTCAGTCAATGTTCTGTAGAGACCTAAAGAGGGTCCATAGGTACGTGTCTCTATAAGCAGAAAGTGTTGCGCCCTGACCTTAGAGAGACGTTTTATTTCTCTGTTTGGTTAGGTCAGGGTGAGATGTGGAGTGGGCATTCTATTTTTTTATTTCTAGGTTCCTTTATTTCTATGTTTTGGCCGGGTATGGTTCTCAATCAGGGACAGCTGTCGATCGTTGTCTCTGATTGGGAATCAAACTTAGGTAGCCCTTTTTCCCTCCTTTCAGTGTGGGTAGTTGACTTTGTTAGTGGCATTATCGCCCAGTTAAGCAGTTAAGCGTTTCTTTGTATTGTTGGCAACATTTTTATCAAATAAAGAAAATGTACGCCCACCACGCTGCGCTTTGGACTACTTATTCCTTCCAGACGGCCGTGACAGAAAGCTTTTCGGTTGACTTTATGACTTACACCCCTTTATGACATTTCCATGGCAACTAAGGGTTAATTAGCTTATTTTTACGTAAGAGAACCTCGTTCTTGTGAAGTGTTGACATGTTTGGAATGGGTGTAATGACTCCTGGATCCTGTGACTTTATGACACAGTAATAGGCCTAATTGATGTTTCAGGGGAAACAGATGATTCCTCTTGCTGAGGATTAGAGGAATGCAGTGTCAACTCTGGTCATCATCTTATAGCAAACAGGAATCTAAAGGTTGAAGAGGGCCTTAATTTATCATTTCAACCAAGATGTTCAAGAGTTACAAGTTGATACACAGGGTCAGACTGAAAGTAACAAAGATTCTGAAATGCAGATTTGTGTGCTGTGAGGTCAGGAAGTCATAGGCTTACTTCTCCAGAAGGACTATACTAAGGGCTTTTGTCCCCACACAAGCCATCATTGTTTGGCCTTAGCAGGAACACATACCCTCATTCCCTGCATATACTGTAAACCTCTCTCAGGTCATGACTGAGGGCAGGGGTATCAGAACACAGCAAGGTCATGAAACAAAGAAGGCTCAGGATCCTATTCTGGCATCAAACAAACAGTCTGTGGGTAGCAGAGTTCTCTCTCTCTCTCTCTCTGAAGATACAGTAATATGATCCACAGGGAACTAAAATAGTTTTTCTGCCCATTGAAGATCAAGTGTAATGCCCCTGAGATCAAACGTACTGTATCTCATCATCCCAGAATGCAGTAAATTAACTGCCAGTGTCTCGCAGCCAGGGAACTCCCACAGCCTGTGAACACATCTGCATAATTTTGTAGACAAAATTGAAAAGCACTGCAGTGCCAGCAGACCAATGTTGTATGGTTAGAGTGGCCACGGTGGGAGTGTTTCCTCTAATCAGGAACAACACACAGTGCTTCACAACAACTACAGACCCTGTCTGGGATGCAGCTGTAGAGATGATGTGACAGAACTCATAAAACCATTATAAAATTTTTACAAAGCTTAATTTTTTAAGTTCAAAATGTTTAAATATACATTATATACCGAACAAAAATACTAACACAACATGTAAAGTGTTGGTCCCATGTTTCATGAGCTGAACTAAAAACATCCAGATAGGGTTGCACATTTTGGGGAATATTCAGAGGTGGAAACCTTCCGTGGGAATTAACGGGAATATATTGGAATTAATGGTAATATATGCAAATTAATATTAATACCAGTGAAATGTAGATGTTTTTTGCATTGGATATATTTACCATATCATATGGAGACATAAACATAAACCTTTTACCTTATCATAAGTAGACATAATTGCAAATTATTAAATCCTTCCAATAGAAATTTAAAAAACGATTTAGTTACGAATTTAACTTTAATTAAATGAGTTGACTCTTCACATGGGATGATTTCACTGAACAACAAAAGGGAATATTGAAGGATCCCCAATGATCCATCACATCTCCCAACAATGTTTTCAACATACATCTGTAAAATGACAGTCTAGAAACTAAAGCCTTGGTTGTCTTCCTCTCAGGCTTCCATGTCTTCTCCCTGGACCTCCTCAATATCTATCTCTTGAATATCAAACTCTGAGGCCTCATCTTCACTATCACTTTCTAACCTTGTTGAGGATGGCTCGTTGTCAGGCTCAAAAAGCCTCAAATTTGCCCGGAAGGCCACCAATTTTTCAACCCTTGTATTGGTCAGCCTGTTGCGTGCTTTGGTGTGTGTGTTCCAAAACATGGACCAGTTGCGCTCTGAGGCGGCCGATGTTGGTGGGATTTGGAGGATGGAGGAGGCAACAGGGGAAAGAGCCTCAGATCCACAAAGTCCCTTCCACCAGGTGGCTGATGAGATATGTTGGGACGACTGCCATATTGCATTTCCATCCTAAAGCCCTTGCTTGGAAGTGTACTTCGTCAGACTGCCAAGAACCTTACCCTCATCTAGGCCAGGGTGGCGAGACACAGTAGTGATGACACCATAGGCCTTGTTGATCTCTGCACCAGACAGGATGCTCTTGCCAGCATACTTGGGGTCCAACATGTACGCTGCGGCATGAATGGGCTTCAGGCAGAAGTATTCACGCTTTTTGATGTATTTCAGAACTACAGTTTCCTCTGCTTGGAGCAACAGTGAAGTGGGCAGGGCAATACGGATTTCTTCTCTTACATCTGCAGGCAGGGTCTGAACATGAGACAGGATGGAATTGTCCCTCAATCCGTGCAATGGCAACTGCTATAGGTTTCAGGAGTTTCTGGCTGCTTACCACTCTCTCCCAAAATACATAATCCAGGAGACTCCTCTTGATGGGGCTGTCCATATCGGCAGACTGTTTTACCTCTAGAAGACTGTCAAACATGATGTCAACACCTCTCCAACGAGTGTTCCTTGGCAGCTTCAATGTGGTGCTCTTATTCTTCTCACTTTGCTTGGTGGGGTAGATTGCTGCTATAACTTGATGACCCTTCACATACCTAACTATTTCCTTGGCTCTCTTGTAGAGTGTATCCATTGTTTTCAGTGCCATGATGTCCTTGAGGAGCAGATTCAATGCATGAGCAGCACAGCCAATGGGTGTGATGTGAGGGTAGGACTCCTCCACTTTAGACCAAGCAGCCTTCATGTTCGCAGCATTGTCTGTCACCAGTGCAAATACCTTCTGTGGTCCAAGGTCATTGATGACTGCCTTCAGCTCATCTGCAATGTAGAGAACGGTGTGTCTGTTGTCCCTTGTTTCTGTGCTCTTGTAGAATACTGGTTGAGGGGTGGAGATGATGTAGTTTAATTATTCCTTGCCCACGAACATTCGACCACCCATCAGAGATGATTGCAATACAGTCTGCATTCTCTATGATTTGCTTGACCTTCACTTAAACTCTGTTGAACTCTGCATCCAGCAAATGAGTAGACAATGCATGTCTGGTTAGAGGAGTGTATGCTGGGCGAAGAACATTCAGAAATCTCTTCCAATACACATTGCCTGTGAGCATCAGAGCTGAACCAGTTGTATACACAGATCGAGCAAGACATTCATCAGCATTTCTCTGACTACGTTCCTCCACTAAGTAAAAAAAACATCAGATTCCAGGAGGACCATGAGCTGTTGCTATCGCTAAGGTGTCGGATTCATCATTTTCACCTCGAATAGAAGTGTAGGGACTTTTGTCAGAGATTGCTTGTTGTGAGCGCTGAGGGAACTTTATGCACTTGGCCAGATGATTCTGCATCTTTGTTGCATTTTTCACATATGATTTGGCACAGTATTTGCAAAAGTACACAGCTTTTCCTTCTACATTAGCTGCAGGGAAATGTCTCCACACATCAGATAGCGCCCGTGGCATTTTCCTGTAAAGATTTTTTTTTAAATAGGTTTTTAAAAAACAAATACAATTTCATGTACAGATAAATAGTTAAACAGATAGATTAAACAACACCTTTGTAAGACAAATGTTTTAAAATTAAACATGTATGGAAACAGGTGAATTAACACTCCTCAGTTAGCAGGCTCAAGCATGCTAAAACCTACATGGTATCAAAAAATAATTAGCATAAATTGTTAAAAAGTTAGAAATTATTTAAAACACATTTAGGCTACTATTTACTAGTTAACAAAAAATCATGTATGCCATATAAAATATATTCACCCCACCCAGTTTTGTAATCAAAAAGCATGTAGTCCTTGCCTCTGACAGTGTAGTAGTGTGGGCTCAATAGCATCTCATTTGTGTGCAAGATCTTGAGAATCAGCTGTACATGTGATTCCATTCCATTCCATTGAATTGAGGATAGTTTAACCAAAATATGCCACAAGACGTAGAATTGCCTTACGTGTATCCCACAAAGAAGGTTCACTGTTATTAGCTAACTTTTAGATGAATTTAAGCAAAATTTCCTAGGGCTTAACTTCCCATCGAAAAATTCCAGATACTGACTAGTTTTCTGATCCACGCACCTGCCTTTTAAAGGCATCTGTGACCCACAGATGCATATTTGTATTCCCAGTCATGAGAAATCCATCGATTAATTTATTTCAATTGACTGATTTCCTTATATGAACTGTAACTCTGTAAAAATCTTTGACATTTTTTGCATGTTGCATTTATATATTTTTCACTATAGAACAACATGTGAACGATCCAGTTATTTTTAAATGAAGTCATTTCTTAGAAACCATCCCTAAAAGGACACAAATAGGAAATACTAATGATCATTACAGGAGTTTACTTGTGTCTTTAAATTAAGGGAATGAACACCCCCACATACAGTGCATTCGGAAAGTATTCAGGCCCCTTCACCTTTTCCACATTTTGTTATCTTATTCTAAAATTGATTTTTTTTAATATATCTACACACAATAGCCCATAATGACAAGGCGAAAACAGGTTTTTAGAAATGTTAGCTAATTTATCAAAAATAAAAAAACTGAAATACCTTATTTACATAAGTATTCAGACCCTTTGCAATGAGACTCGAAATTGAGCTCAGGTGCATACTCTTTACATTGATCATCCTTGAGATGTTTCTACAACTTGATTGGAGTTCACCTGTAGTAAATTTACATGATTTGGACATGATTTGTCTATATAAAAGGTCCCACAGTTGACAGTGCATGTCAGAGCAAAAACCAAGCCAGGAGGTCGAAGGAATTTTCTGTAGAGCTCCAATACAGGAATGTGTCGAGGCACAGGTCTGGGGAAGGGTAGCAAACACTTTCGATCAGTTAACTCTATATTTGTACCAGAGGGAAAACAGTTACAGAGGCATTGTAGTTAGTCCTAACTGATGGTCGTATGAGTAGAATAGCAGAGTGACAAGTCCTAACTGATGGTCGTATGAGTAGGCTAGCAGAGTGACACAAGTCCTAACTGATGGTCGTATGAGTAGAATAGCAGAGTGACACAAGTCCTAACTGATGGTCGTATGAGTAGGCTAGCAGAGTGACACAAGTCCTAACTGATGGTCGTATGAGTAGAATAGCAGAGTGACACAAGTCCTAACTGATGGTCGTATGAGTAGGCTAGCAGAGTGACAAGTCCTAACTGATGGTCGTATGAGTAGGCTAGCAGAGTGACACAAGTCCTAACTGATGGTCGTATGAGTAGGCTAGCAGAGTGACACAAGTCATAACTGATGGTGGTATGAGTAGAATAGCAGAGTGACACAAGTCCTAACTGATGGTCGTATGAGTAGAATAGCAGAGTGACACAAGTCCTAACTGATGGTCGTACGAGTAGAATAGCAGAGTGACACAAGTCCTAACTGATGGTCGTATGAGTAGGCTAGCAGAGTGACACAAGTCCTAACTGATGGACGTATGAGTAGGCTAGCAGAGTGACACAAGTTATAACTGATGGTGGTATGAGTAGAATAGCAGAGTGACACAAGTCCTAACTGATGGTCGTATGAGTAGGCTAGCAGAGTGACACAAGTCCTAACTGATGGTGGTATGAGTAGAATAGCAGAGTGACACAAGTCCTAACTGATGGTCGTATGAGTAGGCTAGCAGAGTGACACAAGTCCTAAATGATGGACGTATGAGTAGGCTAGCAGAGTGACACAAGTCCTAACTGATGGTCGTATGAGTAGAATAGCAGAGTGACACAAGTCCTAACTGATGGTCGTATGAGTAGAATAGCAGAGTGACACAAGTCCTAACTGATGGTCGTATGAGTAGAATAGCAGAGTGACACAAGTCCTAACTGATGGTCGTATGAGTAGGCTAGCAGAGTGACACAAGTCCTAACTGATGGACGTATGTGTAGGCTCGCAGAGTGACAAGTCCTAACTGATGGTCGTATGAGTAGAATAGCAGAGTGACACAAGTCCTAACTGATGGTCATATGAGTAGAATAGCAGAGTGACACAAGTCCTAACTGATGGTGGTATGAGTAGAATAGCAGAGTGACACAAGTCCTAACTGATGGTCGTATGAGTAGGCTAGCAGAGTGACACAAGTCCTAACTGATGGACGTATGAGTAGGCTAGCAGAGTGACACAAGTCCTAACTGATGGTCGTATGAGTAGAATAGCAGAGTGACACAAGTCCTAACTGATGGTCGTATGAGTAGAATAGCAGAGTGACACAAGTCCTAACTGATGGTCGTATGAGTAGAATAGCAGAGTGACACAAGTCCTAACTGATGGTCGTATGAGTAGGCTAGCAGAGTGACACAAGTCCTAACTGATGGACGTATGAGTAGGCTAGCAGAGTGACACAAGTCCTAACTGATGGTCGTATGAGTAGAATAGCAGAGTGACACAAGTCCTAACTGATGGTCGTATGAGTAGAATAGCAGAGTGACACAAGTCCTAACTGATGGTCGTATGTGTAGGCTCGCAGAGTGACAAGTCCTAACTGATGGTCGTATGAGTAGAATAGCAGAGTGACACAAGTCCTAACTGATGGTCATATGAGTAGAATAGCAGAGTGACACAAGTCCTAACTGATGGTCGTATGAGTAGAATAGCAGAGTGGCACAAGTCCTAACTGATGGTGGTATGAGTAGAATAGCAGAGTGACACAAGTCCTAACTGATGGACGTATGAGTAGGCTAGCAGAGTGACACAAGTCCTAACTGATGGTCATATGAGTAGAATAGCAGAGTGACACAAGTCCTAACTGATGGTCATATGAGTAGGCTAGCAGAGTGACACAAGTCCTAACTGATGGTCGTATGAGTAGGCTAGCAGAGTGACAAGTCCTAACTGATGGTCGTATGAGTAGGCTAGCAGAGTGACACAAGTCCTAACTGATGGTCATATGAGTAGAATAGCAGAGTGACACAAGTCCTAACTGATGGTCGTATGAGTAGAATAGCAGAGTGACACAAGTCCTAACTGATGGTGGTATGAGTAGAATAGCAGAGTGACACAAGTCCTAACTGATGGTCGTATGAGTAGGCTAGCAGAGTGACACAAGTCCTAACTGATGGTCGTATGAGTAGAATAGCAGAGTGACACAAGTCCTAACTGATGGTGGTATGAGTAGGCTAGCAGAGTGACACAAGTCCTAACTGATGGTCGTATGAGTAGAATAGCAGAGTGACACAAGTCCTAACTGATGGTCGTATGAGTAGGCTAGCAGAGTGACACAAGTCCTAACTGATGGTCGTATGAGTAGGCTAGCAGAGTGACACAAGTCCTAACTGATGGTCATATGAGTAGAATAGCAGAGTGACACAAGTCCTAACTGATGGTCGTATGAGTAGAATAGCAGAGTGACACAAGTCCTAACTGATGGTCGTATGAGTAGGCTAGCAGAGTGACACAAGTCCTAACTGATGGTCGTATGAGTAGAATAGCAGAGTGACACAAGTCCTAACTGATGGTCGTATGAGTAGAATAGCAGAGTGACAAGTCCTAACTGATGGTCGTATGAGTAGGCTAGCAGAGTGACACAAGTCCTAACTGATGGTCGTATGAGTAGAATAGCAGAGTGACACAAGTCCTAACTGATGGTCGTATGAGTAGGCTAGCAGAGTGACACAAGTCCTAACTGATGGTCGTATGAGTAGAATAGCAGAGTGACACAAGTCCTAACTGATGGTCGTATGAGTAGGCTAGCAGAGTGACAAGTCCTAACTGATGGTCGTATGAGTAGGCTAGCAGAGTGACACAAGTCCTAACTGATGGTCGTATGAGTAGGCTAGCAGAGTGACACAAGTCATAACTGATGGTGGTATGAGTAGAATAGCAGAGTGACACAAGTCCTAACTGATGGTCGTATGAGTAGAATAGCAGAGTGACACAAGTCCTAACTGATGGTCGTATGAGTAGGCTAGCAGAGTGACAAGTCCTAACTGATGGTCGTATGAGTAGGCTAGCAGAGTGACACAAGTCCTAACTGATGGTCATATGAGTAGAATAGCAGAGTGACACAAGTCCTAACTGATGGTCGTATGAGTAGGCTAGCAGAGTGACACAAGTCCTAACTGATGGTCATATGAGTAGAATAGCAGAGTGACACAAGTCCTAACTGATGGTCGTATGAGTAGAATAGCAGAGTGACACAAGTCCTAACTGATGGTGGTATGAGTAGAATAGCAGAGTGACACAAGTCCTAACTGATGGTCGTATGAGTAGGCTAGCAGAGTGACACAAGTCCTAACTGATGGTCGTATGAGTAGAATAGCAGAGTGACACAAGTCCTAACTGATGGTGGTATGAGTAGGCTAGCAGAGTGACACAAGTCCTAACTGATGGTCGTATGAGTAGAATAGCAGAGTGACACAAGTCCTAACTGATGGTCGTATGAGTAGGCTAGCAGAGTGACACAAGTCCTAACTGATGGTCGTATGAGTAGGCTAGCAGAGTGACACAAGTCCTAACTGATGGTCATATGAGTAGAATAGCAGAGTGACACAAGTCCTAACTGATGGTCGTATGAGTAGAATAGCAGAGTGACACAAGTCCTAACTGATGGTCGTATGAGTAGAATAGCAGAGTGACACAAGTCCTAACTGATGGTCGTATGAGTAGGCTAGCAGAGTGACACAAGTCCTAACTGATGGTCGTATGAGTAGAATAGCAGAGTGACACAAGTCCTAACTGATGGTCGTATGAGTAGAATAGCAGAGTGACAAGTCCTAACTGATGGTCGTATGAGTAGGCTAGCAGAGTGACACAAGTCCTAACTGATGGTCGTATGAGTAGAATAGCAGAGTGACACAAGTCCTAACTGATGGTCGTATGAGTAGGCTAGCAGAGTGACACAAGTCCTAACTGATGGTCGTATGAGTAGAATAGCAGAGTGACACAAGTCCTAACTGATGGTCGTATGAGTAGGCTAGCAGAGTGACAAGTCCTAACTGATGGTCGTATGAGTAGGCTAGCAGAGTGACACAAGTCCTAACTGATGGTCGTATGAGTAGGCTAGCAGAGTGACACAAGTCATAACTGATGGTGGTATGAGTAGAATAGCAGAGTGACACAAGTCCTAACTGATGGTCGTATGAGTAGAATAGCAGAGTGACACAAGTCCTAACTGATGGTGGTATGAGTAGAATAGTAGAGTGACACAAGTCCTAACTGATGGTCGTATGAGTAGGCTAGCAGAGTGACACAAGTCCTAACTGATGGACGTATGAGTAGGCTAGCAGAGTGACACAAGTCCTAACTGATGGTCGTATGAGTAGAATAGCAGAGTGACACAAGTCCTAACTGATGGTCGTATGAGTAGAATAGCAGAGTGACACAAGTCCTAACTGATGGTCGTATGAGTAGAATAGCAGAGTGACACAAGTCCTAACTGATGGTCGTATGAGTAGGCTAGCAGAGTGACACAAGTCCTAACTGATGGACGTATGAGTAGGCTAGCAGAGTGACACAAGTCCTAACTGATGGTCGTATGAGTAGAATAGCAGAGTGACACAAGTCCTAACTGATGGTCGTATGAGTAGAATAGCAGAGTGACACAAGTCCTAACTGATGGTCGTATGTGTAGGCTCGCAGAGTGACAAGTCCTAACTGATGGTCGTATGAGTAGAATAGCAGAGTGACACAAGTCCTAACTGATGGTCATATGAGTAGAATAGCAGAGTGACACAAGTCCTAACTGATGGTCGTATGAGTAGAATAGCAGAGTGGCACAAGTCCTAACTGATGGTGGTATGAGTAGAATAGCAGAGTGACACAAGTCCTAACTGATGGACGTATGAGTAGGCTAGCAGAGTGACACAAGTCCTAACTGATGGTCATATGAGTAGAATAGCAGAGTGACACAAGTCCTAACTGATGGTCATATGAGTAGGCTAGCAGAGTGACACAAGTCCTAACTGATGGTCGTATGAGTAGGCTAGCAGAGTGACAAGTCCTAACTGATGGTCGTATGAGTAGGCTAGCAGAGTGACACAAGTCCTAACTGATGGTCGTATGAGTAGGCTAGCAGAGTGACACAAGTCCTAACTGATGGTCATATGAGTAGAATAGCAGAGTGACACAAGTCCTAACTGATGGTCGTATGAGTAGAATAGCAGAGTGACACAAGTCCTAACTGATGGTGGTATGAGTAGAATAGCAGAGTGACACAAGTCCTAACTGATGGTCGTATGAGTAGGCTAGCAGAGTGACACAAGTCCTAACTGATGGTCGTATGAGTAGAATAGCAGAGTGACACAAGTCCTAACTGATGGTCGTATGAGTAGGCTAGCAGAGTGACACAAGTCCTAACTGATGGTCGTATGAGTAGGCTAGCAGAGTGACACAAGTCCTAACTGATGGTCATATGAGTAGAATAGCAGAGTGACACAAGTCCTAACTGATGGTCGTATGAGTAGAATAGCAGAGTGACACAAGTCCTAACTGATGGTCGTATGAGTAGGCTAGCAGAGTGACACAAGTCCTAACTGATGGTCGTATGAGTAGAATAGCAGAGTGACACAAGTCCTAACTGATGGTCGTATGAGTAGAATAGCAGAGTGACACAAGTCCTAACTGATGGTCGTATGAGTAGGCTAGCAGAGTGACACAAGTCCTAACTGATGGTCGTATGAGTAGACTAGCAGAGTGACACACACAGACAACAACATACTGTAACATCTCTACATGTTTTGCTTGGTGTCTTAGATATGCATGTGAAGATTTGGCACTTAAAGCCAATAAACCAAACAAGGGAAGTATGGCGTAGGCCTAGCATACTTCCAACAGCACCACCCTGTGGTTTAGTCTACAGTACTCTAAATAGCCCCTACAATCAGTGTGGTACAAAAGTTCTTCACAATAAAATGGCATAACTACCTACTCCATCCAGTTTGCAACTAGCATGGTAGACATTCCATACAATGACCATGCAACAGCCTAAACCTTTCACAGTTTTAGGTTTAGTAGGACAGAAGAAAACGCAAAATGTTCAGAAAAACTGGGAGATATAAGTACCCTAACTTACCTCTTCCACAGTGAGCGGCATACATATTCTATATTCCTTCATCAACATATTCTTCCTCCGTCAAGACTGTTGTCAAAAAAACGACTAGAAGTTGAAACGACGTTTAGGTTCTGTGTCTTTTGGCGGTCTATGGCAACTCAAACTTATGCCAGCGCTAGGCAATTGTCATCAAAGATAAGCACGAGACTGATAAAAAACAAAACAATCTTTATATTTGATTAGAACAACTATGCTATATCAGTCCAGCGTTGAATGTGAGCGTCCGCTATCCCACTGCAATCACACGACCGAGCAGAGCAAAGTAAATGCAGTCATCTTCTCACTGAAATCATGAGGGAACATCCACTAAAACGACCCATTAGCTAAATAATTGGCACGGTAAAGATCAGCAACGCTTCTGATGGTAATATTAGTTGTAAAAGAAAAGCATTACAAAAACGGTGATGAACTCTAGGCTAAATTCCCCTGAGCACTATCCAAGACTCATCCGAAGTGTCGTGTGGCAGCGCTAACGTCCCGGACAAAGCAAGCACACAGTGAGCTCTGAATTGAGCCACGTTGGTCCCAAATCAAAATTGGCGAGTTTGCTGTTGTTGTTCGGCTACATCATCAAGGTGATGCTGCTGTCTGGCGGTAAACTGACGATACTCTATTGCAACATTCAGCACTCCCTCTTTACTTCGCAATGAACAGAAAACAACTGCCCATTCATTCCGATCTGGAAATAGGCAACCTGGTCTCAGAGCATTTCGTAATATTATTTATGTAAATCCGAGATACTCATTTTGGTATGGTATGTTACGTTTTGTATGGCATGTATTCATTTGTGGATGTCCATCACCCATTTCATGTGTTATTTTACAAATTACAATTCATATTATTTGTTAAGAATTTTCAAAATGCAAAATATTTTACGAATTTGCATGTTGTACAATATGTTACGAATTTTCTAAATATACAATTTGTTACGAATTAGCAAAACGTATGATATGTTACGAAGCTAGCTAGGTGGCTAGGTGGCCAACATTAGCTAGCTGGCTAATGTTAGCTAGGTTAGGGGATAGGGTTAGGGTTAAGTTTAGGACTTATTTTAAAATGTTAGGGGAAGGGGAAGAGTTAGCTAAAATGGTTAACGTTAAGGTTAGGCAAAGAGTTAGCTAACATGCTAAGTAGTTGAAAAGTAGCTGAAAAGTAGTAATTATTTGAAAAGTTAACCGATCTAAAATGCCAAAATTGTCCACAATGAGAATTGAACTGTCACCAAAGCTCCATAAACTACCCGACCTGTACCACCTGTACGCTCTCGTTGGTTGGCCCTCGTTTCATACTCGTCGCCAAACCCACTGGCTGCAGGTTATCTACAAGTCTCTGCTAGGTAAAGCCCCGCCTTATCTCAGCTCACTGGTCACCATTGCAGCACCCACTCGTAGCATGCGCTCCAGCAGGTATATCTCACTGGTCACCCCCAAAGCCAATTCCTCCTTTGGTCATATTTCCTTCCAGTTTTCTGCTGCCAATGACTGGAACAAACTGCAAAAATCTCTGAAGCTGGAGACTCATATCTCCCTCACTAGCTTTAAGCACCAGTTGTCAGAGCAGCTCACAGATCACTGCACCTGTACATAGCCCATCTGTAAACAGCCCATCTATCTACCTACCTCATCCCCATACTGAATTTAGTTATTTATCTTGCTCCTTTGCACCCCAGTATCTCTACTTGCACATTCATCTTCTGCACATCTACCATTCCAGTGTGTAATTGCTATATTGTAATTACTTCGCCACCATGGCCTATTTATTGCCTTAACTCCCTTACCTCATTTGCACTCACTGTATATAGACTTTTTGTTTTATTTTGTTCTACTGTATTATTGACTATGTTTTGTTTATTCCATGTGTAACTCTGTGTTGTTGTATGTGTCGAATTGCTATGCTTTATCTTGGCCAGGTCGCAGTTGCAAATGAGAACTTGTTCTCAACTAGCCTACCCGGTTAAATAAATGTGAAATAAAATTTAAAAAATAAAACTCTCAACCTTGGGTTGCTAGATGTTGTGTTGTATGCCCACCCATCCATTCCAACCAACAAGGCTACTTTCATTTTTCCTTTAAGTAATCATCTGCCTTATGTAACCATATCAACCATAATATATCATACTCGTTCCAATCCAGGATTAGAATTACTATGTTACATCTATTCTATGAGACCAGGCTGAAATAGGATGCTGCAACTGAAGTCACCCTACATCCTTCAACCCTGGGCGCATGAGCAGCGGTGTATGCAGCTCAGCCAGAGATCACCAAACATAAATAACCCGTTTCACAAAACCTACAATAAACCAATGTATTTTTTTCTTCAGAAAAATATTTAATTTGTGCAATCATAACTGTGCGCTATAGCTTATGAAATACATGGATTGCATTATTGCATAACCTTCCCTAATGTGAATAATGGTAGGCTATAGGATTTTTTTGCCTACATTGCAGTGCATGGATCTAGTAAAAATAGTTCAAATAAAGCCAGTTCACAGATTCATACCGTAGCATCACAAATCACTGTAAAGCCCCAAAACGGTACGTCACAATGAGAAGCGAATGTTAATTTTCCGGATTTTATTTTGAAAAGGACACATGTGTGTTTGCCTACGGGAAAATTAAAGGTGACACGCCGTCACAACTCGTGCTAAATTACAAAAGCCTATGTTATTTCAAAGCAATCAGTGCAGTGAAATTGCAGTGCACTCATTTGCGACATTCTGCCCTACAGTCTCGTGCGGTCAGGCGGGCGCTGTCCAAGGTGCTGAGATGGCCGATATATCAAACCTCAGAGCTTGCAAGGGGTGAAAGTCTACTACAGTGGTTTTCAAACATCTCTCCCAGACGTTCCACACAATGTTGTTGTAGCCCTGAACTAGCTCACCTGATTCACCTATTCAAGGGCTTGATGATTAGTTGACAAGTTGAATCAGGCATGCTAGCTGTGGAATAGTTACAATACATGGAAAGGCTGGAGGTCCCGAGGAAAGGTTTGAAAACCCTGGCCTATTACATTAAGGCATAGCACCCCACCAGGCAAAAAACTGGTTGAATCAATATCATTTCCACATCAGTTCAACAACAACAAAACATACTTGATGACATGGAATCAATGTGGAAAATTGGATTTGGATTTGCAAAAAGTCATCAATGTTAGGGAATGTCCTCTTTTTCACACTGAATTCACAATAGTTGACAACTCAGCCAAACGTAAATAAAAACATTGAACTGATATCTGTGCCAAGTGAGAAATTTAATTTTGATTGCAGATTATTAGCAAAAAGTAAATAGCTCCTTGCTCTCATAATTACATCTGATAGGCATCCTAGCTGATTAACAGCACCCATCTTTACTTGACACCCAGTGCCATAACACTTTACTTGACACCCAGTACCATAACACTTTACTTGACACCCAGTGCCATGACACTTTACTTGACACCCAGTACCATGACACTTTACTTGACACCCAGTGCCATGACACTCTACTTGACACCCAGTGCCATAACACTTTACTTAACACCCAGTACCATAACACTTTACTTGACACCCAGTGCCATAACACTTTACTTGACACCCAGTGCCATAACACTTTACTTGACACCCAGTGCCATAACACTTTACTTGACACCCAGTGCCATAACACTTTACTTGACACCCAGTGCCATAACACTTTACTTGACACCCAGTGCCATAACACTTTACTTGACACCCAGTACCATAACACTTTACTTGACACCCAGTGCCATAACACTTTACTTGACACCCAGTGCCATAACACTTTACTTGACACTCAGTGCCATAACACTTTACTTGACACCCAGTGCCATAACACTCTACTTGACACCCAGTGCCATAACACTTTACTTGACACCCAGTGCCATGACACTTTACTTGACACCCAGTGCCATAACACTTTACTACACATCCAGTGCCATAACACTTTACTTGACACCCAGTGCCATAACACTTTACTTGACACCCAGTACCATAACACTTTACTTGACACCCAGTGCCATGACACTCTACTTGACACCCAGTGCCATGACACTTTACTTAACACCCAGTGCCATGACACTTTACTTGACACCCAGTGCCATGACACTTTACTTGACACCCAGTGCCATAACACTTTACTACACATCCAGTGCCATAACACTTTACTTGACACCCAGTGCCATAACACTTTACTTGACACCCAGTACCATAACACTTTACTTGACACCCAGTGCCATAACACTTTACTTGACACCCAGTGCCATGACACTCTACTTGACACCCAGTGCCATGACACTCTACTTGACACCCAGTGCCATGACACTTTACTTAACACCCAGTGCCATGACACTTTACTTAACACCCAGTACCATAACACTTTACTTGACACCCAGTGCCATAACACTTTACTTGACACCCAGTGCCATAACACTTTACTTGACACCCGGTGCCATGACACTTTACTTGACACCCAGTGCCATAACACTTTACTTGACACCCAGTACCATGACACTTTACTTGACACCCAGTACCATGACACTTTACTTGACACCCAGTACCATGACACTTTACTTGACACCCAGTGCCATAACACTTTACTACACATCCAGTGCCATAACACTTTACTTGACACCCAGTGCCATAACACTTTACTTGACACCCAGTACCATAACACTTTACTTGACACCCAGTGCCATGACACTCTACTTGACACCCAGTGCCATGACACTTTACTTAACACCCAGTGCCATGACACTTTACTTGACACCCAGTGCCATGACACTTTACTTGACACCCAGTGCCATAACACTTTACTACACATCCAGTGCCATAACACTTTACTTGACACCCAGTGCCATAACACTTTACTTGACACCCAGTACCATAACACTTTACTTGACACCCAGTGCCATAACACTTTACTTGACACCCAGTGCCATAACACTTTACTTGACACCCAGTGCCATGACACTCTACTTGACACCCAGTGCCATGACACTCTACTTGACACCCAGTGCCATGACACTTTACTTAACACCCAGTGCCATGACACTTTACTTAACACCCAGTACCATAACACTTTACTTGACACCCAGTGCCATAACACTTTACTTGACACCCAGTGCCATAACACTTTACTTGACACCCAGTGCCATGACACTTTACTTGACACCCAGTGCCATAACACTTTACTTGACACCCAGTACCATGACACTTTACTTGACACCCAGTACCATGACACTTTACTTGACACCCAGTACCATGACACTTTACTTGACACCCAGTGCCATGACACTTTACTTAACACCCAGTACCATGACACTTTACTTGACACCCAGTGCCATAACACTTTACTTGACACCCAGTGCCATAACACCTTACTTGACACCCAGTGCCATGACACTTTACTTGACACCCAGTGCCATAACACTTTACTTGACACCCAGTGCCATAACACCTTACTTGACACCCAGTGCCATGACACTTTACTTGACACCCAGTGCCATGACACTTTACTTGACACCCAGTGCCATAACACTTTACTTGACACCCAGTGCCATCACACTTTACTTGACACCCAGTACCATAACACTTTACTTGACACCCAGTGCCATGACACTTTATGGCATGGTCATAACCACATCATAATACTGTATGTCATAACCTGTCATAATATGGTCAAACATTGTCATGACCCATATATTTACACCTGTTGTGACATATATTGCATTATTTTATGACTGGTTATCAGACCTGCATAGGCGTATCAAAACCCACAAACACAGAAATTAGTTTTTCCCTGCAAAGAAAATTCATTTAGTTTAAGTTTGTTTCTTAAATCCTTTGTTGATGTTGTAATTTCGTTTAAAAGTTTGTGTCTTTTATCCTTTGTTGATGTTGTAATGAATAAATTAGCCATGGTTTTTTTCATCACATTTAAAATAATTTTCTGCCACTGTCATGGAGATTTATGACCATCCTGTGTTACTTTACTTGGACTAGGAAGACACTTCATGACAGTCAAAAAAGATTATGAATACCATAATGACATAAGCCAGATAGGCCTATCACATACAGTACATGCCCTTTTAACAGTCATCAGTCAGAAAGAGGGTGTCTTGACCTGCTCCTGAAATCTGCTCCAGCATTCATCCCAGTCATCCACAACAGAGCTTTAGGGTAGGTGCATGTCTGACATCAATGTGTCCGCAATTACAATGATAATTTAATATATATACAACATAAACATACTGTTGACATGTAGGCTATGGTATAATGCAATGTTTTGCCTTGTGTGGGTACGTTTTGTAGGTCCCTGTTATAACAGGTTATGACAAGTCATTTCAGCTGTTTTGACATATTATGACATGGTTATGACAAGTCATATCAGCTGTTTTGACATATTATGACATGGTTATGACAAGTCATTTCAGCTGTTTTGACATATTATGACATGGTTATGACAAGTCATTTCAGCTGTTTTGACATATTATGACATGGTTATGACAAGTCATTTCAGCTGTTTTGACATATTATGACATGGTTATGACAAGTCATTTCAGCTGTTTTGACATATTATGACATGGTTATGACAAGTCATTTCAGCTGTTTTGACATATTATGACATGGTTATGACAAGTCATTTCAGCTGTTTTGACATATTATGACATGGTTATGACAAGTCATTTCAGCTGTTTTGACATATTATGACATGGTTATGATAAGTCATTTCAGCTGTTTTGACATATTATGACATGGTTATGACAAGTCATTTCAGCTGTTTTGACATATTATGACATGGTTATGACAAGTCATTTCAGCTGTTTTGACATATTATGACATGGTTATGACAAGTCATATCAGCTGTTTTGACATATTATGACATGGTTATGACAAGTCATATCAGCTGTTTTGACATATTATGACATGGTTATGACAAGTCATATCAGCTGTTTTGACATATTATGACATGGTTATGACAAGTCATTTCAGCTGTTTTGACATATTATGACATGGTTATGACAAGTCATTTCAGCTGTTTTGACATATTATGACATGGTTATGACAAGTCATTTCAGCTGTTTTGACATATTATGACATGGTTATGACAAGTCATTTCAGCTGTTTTGACATATTATGACATGGTTATGACAAGTCATATCAGCTGTTTTGACATATTATGACATGGTTATGACAAGTCATATCAGCTGTTTTGACATATTATGACATGGTTATGACAAGTCATATCAGCTGTTTTGACATATTATGACATGGTTATGACAAGTAATTTCAGCTGTTTTGACATATTATGACATGGTTATGACAAGTCATATCAGCTGTTTTGACATATTATGACATGGTTATGACAAGTCATATCAGCTGTTTTGACATATTATGACATGGTTATGACAAGTCATTTCAGCTGTTTTGACATATTATGACATGGTTATGACAAGTCATATCAGCTGTTTTGACATATTATGACATGGTTATGACAAGTCATTTCAGCTGTTTTGACATATTATGACATGGTTATGACAAGTCATTTCAGCTGTTTTGACATATTATGACATGGTTATGACAAGTCATATCAGCTGTTTTGACATATTATGACATGGTTATGATAAGTCATATCAGCTGTTTTGACATATTATGACATGGTTATGACAAGTCATATCAGCTGTTTTGACATATTATGACATGGTTATGACAAGTCATATCAGCTGTTTTGACATATTATGACATGGTTATGACAAGTCATTTCAGCTGTTTTGACATATTATGACATGGTTATGACAAGTCATATCAGCTGTTTTGACATATTATGACATGGTTATGACAAGTCATTTCAGCTGTTTTGACATATTATGACATGGTTATGACAAGTCATATCAGCTGTTTTGACATATTATGACATGGTTATGACAAGTCATTTCAGCTGTTTTGACATATTATGACATGGTTATGACAAGTCATTTCAGCTGTTTTGACATATTATGACATGGTTATGACAAGTCATATCAGCTGTTTTGACATATTATGACATGGTTATGACAAGTCATTTCAGCTGTTTTGACATATTATGACATGGTTATGACAAGTCATTTCAGCTGTTTTGACATATTATGACATGGTTATGACAAGTCATATCAGCTGTTTTGACATATTATGACATGGTTATGATAAGTCATATCAGCTGTTTTGACATATTATGACATGGTTATGACAAGTCATATCAGCTGTTTTGACATATTATGACATGGTTATGACAAGTCATATCAGCTGTTTTGACATATTATGACATGGTTATGACAAGTCATTTCAGCTGTTTTGACATATTATGACATGGTTATGACAAGTCATATCAGCTGTTTTGACATATTATGACATGGTTATGACAAGTCATTTCAGCTGTTTTGACATATTATGACATGGTTATGACAAGTCATATCAGCTGTTTTGACATATTATGACATGGTTATGACAAGTCATATCAGCTGTTTTGACATATTATGACATGGTTATGACAAGTCATATCAGCTGTTTTGACATATTATGACATGGTTATGACAAGTCATATCAGCTGTTTTGACACATTATGACATGGTTATGACAAAGTCATAATGTGTTATGACGCTGGGTGTCAAGTAAAGTGTTCCCCAAATATGAAAACAATTATTAATCTACTGAAAGAACATTCACCTTAAGGTGTGGCCTTGCTTCTTCACTTCTTTCTTCAGCCTACTTATCTCCATCACATAGGCCTGGGCTACTGATCAAACTCATGTAGAGAATAATCTAGCTAGATATGTTATCTCTAATGTATTATCGTTCAATATAATAATCCCTGAGCATCAATGCATGTACGTATCTCTAACACTAGATGTCATCGCTGAACGCTTATTCTAAAAAGAAAGAGAGAGAAAGCAAGAGGGAGAGAGAGCGAGAGTGAGAGATGTGTAACATCACACATTTCTACATGTTTTGCCCACACAGAATACAGATTCCTGCGTATTTCGCCCATTTGACTGGTTTGGATTGAGAAAACGTAATGTGCTCAGGCCAAGGGAGATGGCAAGAAGCTGCTGGATAACAGTCTCCCAGGTAAAGTCAGGTGTTTTATTTACAGCAAGTGATAAATGTTCAGCAACCGACAAAAATACAAAACGAAATCCAGAAAATAAGAACTAGAATAAACTTTTTAGCAAACACTGAGAGTGAACTACAGCTTTGAGATGTAGTCCTTCAGCCTTGAACTGTAGTCCTCTGAGGAATTCTTCACAACGGGCATCTCGCACTTGAAACGTGAAACATGATATTGTGTAACATTGAAAATTGTGTAAGGATAGGCAGGCAGGTAACTAGCAGTTTAACCCCTTCCTCTAGCGCTGAAGGTCTGAAACAGACAGGCATAAACACCAGTTGGTAACCCTCCTATCTAAATGAACCAAATGTCCATACAAACAGATAATACATGGCTTTACATTTATATTCTCAACATAACAAACAGATAATACATGGCTTTACATTTATATTCTCAACATAACAAACAGGGAGAAACTATACCCCAGTGTCAAAACTGGTGCCTTCAAACTGGGCGTGAATGGGCACCAAATCTGGGTGTAATTGCATTATTGGAAATGATTGGTTTTGACTAGAGGGAATAGAGACTTTTCATAACAGGTTAAATCTTACTTAGCAGGTTAGGATAATTAACGTAGCAGGTTAAGAGATAAATGTAATGGCAAAATGTAGATTTCTGGTTAATTAGACATACCCAAAAGTAACTGCTATTCACGTGTAATTACATGATTCTGACATGCAAAAACGTGGTATATATGGAAAGAAGACATCTGGGAGATTAGGAGGGAATGATCAGAAGATAGATGGGAGTTACACAGCTCAGAATACACAAGATCAAGTACACACAAAATAAGAGTTATTTTTATGTTTAAGGTCATCTTTCATTGACAAGCTGTAAGTGAATTATTGATGACTAGAGCTGGAAACACATCACATGGCTTCCACAACATGTGAACAATATCAGAAAATAAATGGGATTGATACATCTAACAATTAGAAATGGGCATATGTTTTAGTAAGTTGTGTCAGGTGTGTCCCCCTAAACCTCTCCAAAGTGACATATGTATGAAAATTAGATACTTCCAGTGCTATAACATATTTGCAATCCCTAAATATTATTTTTTTCAGCATAAAAACACAATTTATACCATATCAGCTTCACTCAAACATTGTGGTGGTGTTCTGGGGTGTCCAGGGTACATTCAGGTGTCCTTTCAACCTCTCCAAAGTGTCCTAATGTGGTAATTGCACTGTTTATGCACACTGGATGTGCCTTAAAGTTATTGTTCACTATAAAAACTAAATTCCTACAACATCAACCTCTCTCAAACATTGTGGTGGTGTCGGGGGACATACAGGAGATATGAATGCCTCAGCGCGTAAACAGGCAACATCATATTTTTGATGCGCAAAGATATGGTCACTCGGTGGACATTCGATGTTGCCATTAAGTCATACATCATCAGATAATATTGCCAATATTCAGTATTTGTTCCTACCAACCTAAGGATTCATTTGATACCACCCATGTAGCCATAGCTCAAACACACACCAAATGGAAGCTTACCTTGTAAGATTATTGCTGTTTGGTGAAAACGGTGTGTAAAATAAACATGTTGACTCTCGAGGCTGGTGATGAATAACGGTAGGTCACAGGCAGACACATAAGATATCCTCATGATCTGTGGAGTCCCGGCTTTCGGTGTGTATCAACGTATTCCGTGTTAATTTAGTTTATACTTCACAACGCTAACCGGAATGTAAGTAGCAGCCACCTTGAAATAAGGTAATCGGCACAGCCATTATACAGTTGTATGCCCATATATGGTAGTAAGTCGTACCAAAGATTTGAAGGCATCAATGAATAGCCAATATAGTCAGCTTTCAGCAGATACCCTGCGTTTGCAGATAGGGGCTACCGTTCTCATACCAGACTTAATTGAATAAAACAAATCAAAAAGGGTCCCTGAATACGGGGACTTTACATTTAAGAGGTTTAAAGAGACTTAGGTTAAGGTTAGGAAACGAGGGGGCGTTAGCTAACCCTAACCCAACCCAAAGAAATGCAATGGCGGGTGAAGATATTTGAAATGTTTACACTGTGTGAGGCCAGCGTTAAACCGCATCGTTATCTGGATATACTAGTTGAGCCCTTGGCCTCAAGCTCCTCCCTAAAGCAGCAGACAGCACAGTGTCCAGTTTATATCAGCACCAAAGATACTGAACTCTTTTCTCCTTTTGTCCCCACAGGTTCAAGACTAATGCCTGTGGCCTCCAGCTGGTGTGGAGCTCCATGCTTGCTGACAGGGCTTGGCTGGAGGTTGGGGCTGAGAGCCAGGTACTGCACAGCCTGCTGGGGCTACAGTACACCCAGGCCAGGCAGCTGTCCAGGGGACAACTCTCCTCTCTGGCTGGGGACAGATGGCAAGACCGGCTGATGGTGGGTGTTTTGTTTCATTTAATCTCTATCTATCTATAGGTTAGCCGGACGTCTGTCAGTCTGTCTATTATTATTTTTTATTGAACCTTTGAATACAGGTTGGTCTCATTGATATCCACTGTCAATCTTTAGCATCAAGTGTTCATCATTCTGTCTGCCAATCTTTCTGAAGATGAATTGTTCTGACTTGGAAATAAGCGACAAACATTCACCTTAGGCCTGGCTCATTCATTGGCTGATTCAGGAGAATGTAACTTTGTTTTGAAAGCTGACTTTTATAAAGTTAGGTCTGTGCGATGGATAACCCTATTTGACCCTGCTGGTCATCTATGAACGTTTGAACATCTTGAAGAACGATCTGGCCTTAATGGCCATGTACTCTTATAATCTCCACTCGGCACAGCCGGAAGAGGACTGGCCACCCCTCAGAGCCTGGTTCCTCTCTAAGTTTCTTCCTAGGTTCCTGCCTTTCTAGGGAGTTTTTCCTAGCCACCGTGCTTCTACATCTGCGTTTCTTGCTGTTTGGGGTTTTAGGCTGGGTTTCTGTACAAGCACTTTGTGTCATCTGCTGATGTAAGAAGGGCTTCATAAATACAGTTGATTAGATGATGGATCATACACTGAGAAAGGTCACACCCCTCTGGAGGACAAAAAAAGAAACATATGAGAGATGAAATTAAAACAATTGTAGCTACGCTTCTCAGGGACGACTTTACATTCAGCTGTGAGTGAACTCCCATAGCTCATAGCTTTTCATGGTCAAACTGTGAAAGAATACAATACACATTTATACCGACCTACAATGACGCAAAAATACAAAATTCACCAATGTTCAAAAGTTGTTGAAAATAAAGTATACTCTGTTATTTGGCTGGCTGCCTGTAGTAACCTAACCTTGAGGCTACTGCCACTCCAAAGTTTCAGTAAGTCTGCATTGTTAAGTGAATACCAACTGCATTGTGTGGGTCTTACAGGACATGAGCAGAATGAGATGTTGAAGAGCGGGGGATTGAATTGACCTTATTCACAGCTGAACGTTGTATCTCAGACGGCTTGTTGAAAAGGTAAGGTGGGGGGTGCTTAAATGCAACGTGTTTCCATGCATGTGCAGTAACCTCTGTGAGATGTATTTTTAAATATCCCAACTCCCCCTGACAGTGGGGTCCCAGCCAACCATTATAAACTGCATTTCTGTGCATTCTTGCATTCTTACACGAACCTGCACTTCATCATCTTCTCTCTTTTGTGGCACCAATGTGGGGGTTTATGGCCACACCAAGTGACTACAGAGCGCGAGCAAGAGAGAGGGACAGAGAGAGGGAGAGGGAGAGACAGAGAGAGAAAGAGAGTGAGAAAGATAGAGTACACTCTCCATTCCAATAAAGCTTTAGAGAGAGAAAGAGGTAAGGGTAGTCATGATCATTCAGACTCCTATCATTATGATTACAGTATTCCAGGAGCCTAATGAGATTAGGGAGGTCCTAGAGAGTTCCTAGAGAGGTCCCAATCTGACCCTCATATCATAATGGCCACCAAAGCAACCCCAACTTCCAATTGGCTCATTAATCCCCTCTCCTTCCCCATGTAACTCTTCTACAGGTCATTGCTGTAAATGAGAATGTGTCTCAGTCAACTTACCTGGTAATATAAGGTTAAAATACATTTACAAAAGAAAATACATGTACACACACACACACACACACACACACACACACACACACACACACACACACACACACACACACACACACACACACACACACGCACATGCAAACACACACACACACACACACACACACACACACACACACACACACACACACACACACACACACACACACACACACACACACACACATACACACACACACACACACACGTATCAGCATTGCCATCTTCGCCATCACTGTTAGTTGAATTCTATGTGACACCTATGAATATAATGTGAATAATGCAACAGTAGGCAACATGCAGCTGTTAGAGCCTCGAGCCTCAGAGGTGTCAGTCAGATAGAAGAGGACCACACACACACACCACAGGTGGCTGGTGGCACCTTAATTAGGGAAGACAGAGTCATAGTAATAGCTGGAACGGAATTGATGGAATGTTATCAAACACAGGGTTTCCATGGTTTCCATTGACTCCATTCCAGCCATAATTATTATCTGTCCTCCCCTTACCAGCCTTCCGTGACACACATACACACACACACACACACACACACACACACACACACACACACACACACACACACACACACACACACACACACACACACACACACACACACACACACACACACAGAGCTGTCAGTCAAATAGAAGAGCAGTTCAGCTATATCGGGTCCAAGGTTTTGCCGCTCCAACTGACACAATATTATTATCATGCAAATGTAGAGACTGCAAATGTAGAGACTCTTTGTAGAGACTGTTCTGTCTTTATGAGTTGTCTGAGGGAATTGTTAGTGTTGATGGGGACCTCGGGTTGAGCTGAATAGGACTGTCAGTCATTGCGTCTCAAATGGCACCATATTCTCTATATAGTGCACTACTTTGATAGTGCACTACTTTTGACCAAGACCCAAAGGGCTCTGGTTAAAAGTTGTGCACTGTACAGGGAATAGGGTGTCATTTGTGAGACCCCTTATGTTGAAATGCTCAGTGGAGATGAATGATGTTATCGTCTGATAGTGCATGTGTTGCTGTTATCCAGGGCTCTTCTCATTTTCTTCCACTCAACCATATAATGGCTATTTTATAAATAGATAAATGAAGGATAAACAAAGATCTCTGAAGAACCTTAGGATTTGTACCACTGAAACATTCCCGTTAAAAGGTATTTCCAAGAACCCCATAGGAGGTGGGGATCGTCGAGGAACCTCCTAGGTTCCTGCAGGAACCTAACTTTGGATTTGAATTGGAGAAAACAGCAGGTGCAGGTACTTAACTGAACATGTTTTACATCTCCTCAGTTTGAGGTTTCTGCCTTGTTTGATCTAAATATCATGACTCTCAATGAAGGTGGCTCCCCTGCCTGTTCGGGCGGCGCTCGGCGGTCGTCGTCGCCGGTCTACCAGCCGTCACCGATCCCGTTTTCCTTTTCTGTTCGTTTGGTCTTATTGGTTGCACCTGTCTCTCATTTTAGTTCTTGAGTTATGTCTATTTAAGCCTGTTAGGCCCGTCTAAGTTTGTGTGGGATTCTTCCTCTGTTAGTTTGTGGATGTTCATTCCTATTTTATTTTCTCCAGACTGTTTGGGTCCTGTGTTTGGGTCCTGTGTTTGGGTCCTGTGTTTGGGTCCTGTGTTTGGGTCCTGTGTTTGGGTCCTGTGTTTGGGTCCTGTGTTTGGGTCCTGTGTTTGGGCCGATCAGTTTATGCACCTACTGTTTTTGGCTTGACCGTTTGTACCAGAAATAAATACAATTATTCGAACCCTCTGCTCTCTGTGCCTGACTCCAAACCCACTACTAGAAGGCTGACACTAAATGTAGATTGATTATGATTATAACATCACATTTTTCATATTTGTGAAAATGGCAATGTTTGGCACTTTCTCCCTTTTAAATGTCTTTCTAAAACAGAAAATGGTCACAATTCAACAGATGTCAATCAACAAAGAGGTAAGAATATGTTGTAGGCTACAGCTGCATTGGCCCCAGATGCCTGCAGGTATACTGACGAGGAGGCACATATGTACAATTGGTTTTGGTTTGTCGCATAATGTTATGCAGATCACATGTAGACTATCATCTAATTTGTATTAATGGTTTCTCTAAAACATTATAGGACTCAGTCACAGCAGCCATCTTCCTCCCCCCTGACCTCTTCAATGAAGATCCCAGAGGTCTCTACATTATGGACAAGGTGTGTGTGTATGAAAACCGTGGTAAAAAAGTGAACAGTTCTTTCATTCACATTTAATACAAAACCAAGGTATGAATACTGTCAGGTGCACGTTTTGTTGATCATCTGTATATGTTTCTATTCACAGACTTCTATTCACAGACAGCTCAATCACCATGCACTGCAAAATCATTCTGGCTACGGAGACGAAGGTTATCAAGGTCATCAACACATTAACAGGCCAGAGGATATACTGATTGAACTTGAAGCTCTGCTGAGAGTTTATCTCATATTTAGATGTTTGACTTCTGCTTTGCCACTAAAATGATAATAAACATTAACAAATAAAAGATTGAGTTCTTGTTATGCTGATTAATAATAATAATAATTAAAGGGGGTTCTTTGAAGAACCCTTCTAAAGGGTTCTTCGAGGTATTTATAGAGGTTCCTCCACAGCTTCAATTTTAAGAACCCCTAAAAGATCTTCCAGGAACCTTTTCTTTTTAGAGTGTAGGAGTTAGGTAATACGAATGCCAGAGACATCCCCAGTAGAATACTGAGCAGGCAATATGCTGGCATTTATAGTCAACTGTTCAGTAATGGAACCATCCCATGAACATTCATATTTCATGTGTGTCCATGGAATGTGTAACAGGTAGCTTGTTTGTGTATGCTTCAGCTTCAGCTCAGTAGCCCAGGCAGGTGAGCAGGCATGGATAGGTGGAGGTTTGTGTCTCAAATATCATGCTATTCCCTATATAGTGCACTGCTTTTGACTAGGGCCCTGGAATAGGGTGCCATTTCAGATGCACACAATTTTTTAGCACACTAGCATAAGCACACATGCATGCACATGCACATGCACACGCACACACACGCACACACACACACACATACACACGTACACACACACACACTATGCAGTCCCCTCTATAGTGTTTAGGTGCGTTCGAGTGCATGCATTACAGGGCCTATAGAGATGACATACATGATGTTGAGTCAGACAAGAGATCTCTACAGTTCTTCTTAAACACTCATCATCCCAAAGGTGAAACTTAATTGACTAGAACAGTGTAACCTTATGAATGGCCTTCATGTAGATCTGGAGTCAAGCACAAGTGGTTCATGTGGCATCCTCTCAGTCAGAAACGCAGCCAAAGGATATAATTGGAGAAAATTACATTATCAGATGTTATGAGAAGCTGCTAAGTGCAGCCAGTCTCTTTTGAACCAATCAGAAAGGTTTGAGACCGTAGCAAGCGTCATTAACAACATTTATCAGGATGTGCGCACACACACACACACACACACACACACACACACACACACACACACACACACACACACACACACACACACACACGTGGAGCGCACACACACACACTGAATCATACGCACACATGCACGCTTATGCACACACACACTCCATGCCTGAAAACCGTGTGAAGTCGAAGACTGTTTATTACTAGTATACACTAGTCACACACTTTATATTGCATATTTGAAATGCTTAGCTGAATTCCTTACCTCCCCACTAAATGTGTCACTTCTGAAACGTAGTTATAAGTTGCAGTGAAGGGAGAACCATGGACAGTAGTGATCATTCTGATGAACCTTCTATTACAGATACATTTTGGAAATTGTATTTGCATACCAGATTACTCTATTCAGTAAAAACAGGATTTTAAACTGATTTTCAAAATCTTTTCAATTGAATGTAAAGAAAATATAATATCTATTGTTCTCTGGAAAATGTTCAATGTTGATTGTATGAATCTGAAACTTGTTGATTGACTGAATCGCTTACGCATCAAATTAATTATGTTGTTAGATGTTTAAATTATCAGTTCACTTTATTTTTATTTAGGCAAAATAACAGGAGTTTCGGTGTCAAGTGTCAATCACAGAAATAAACAAAGGACTCCAAATGAAAAATAACTCGTTTTGGTATAGATGTTGCCATTGAGGGCTTCCACAATTTAAAAGTTGTCAACTGGGCAGGGATTCCTATGGGTTGGGAGTGACCAGCCAATGATCAGAGAGCATTGTCTTCTTCATATTTTTTGATATATTAAATGTTCGGTAGTGACACTTCTTACAAATACACAAAGACTGACCAACTTGCTCACAAATTTTCTCCAAAGTGTTTGCAGACAGACTACTCACCATGTGTCCATAGTGTTTGCAGACAGACTACTCACCATGTGTCCATAGTGTTTGCAGACAGACTACTCACCATGTGTCCATAGTGTTTGCAGACAGACTACTCACCATGTGTCCATAGTGTTTGCAGACAGACTACTCACCATGTGTCCATAGTGAAGAGGGGTGCATCCCATCACCTGGTGATGTCTGTAGGGTTGTTGCTTAAGCCATGTTCATTCTACACTCTTTTAAAGTGGGTGTAGTGACAGAGACTTCTTCTATATAAACAAAACTACTAATTAGATCAGTATTTTTCAATGTCATAAATAAACAACTCAAGATGTTCTATTGAAATAAAATAAAAAACTTTTACTTGAAACATGAAGTTTAGGAGTCAAGGTTTGGGACAGTAATCTCTCAATAGAAACAGTTGTACTTTGTACTAGATTAATTTAACATTATGTTTGTTATTGCCTTTGACAATATCCTGATGTAAATACATTTGGAAACTGTTCACCCAACAGCAGCACATCTATCCCCTAGAGCCTAGACCATTGTTTCCCAATCCTGTTCCTGGTCCTTGTGGTGTTGTGTGTTCTACAATAGGATACCATTTGAGATGGAGCCTGGTGTCCTGGCCAGAGATGACTAATCCTTTAAACTGTGATGGATCTCTTCACTGTGTCGTTCCTCTAGGTACACACACACACACACACACACACACACACACACACACACACACACACACACACACACACACACACACACACACACACACACACACACACACACACACACACACACACACACAAACACACACACACACACACACACACACACACACACACACACACACACACACACACACACACACACTCATGCTGAATACCGCTCCCTTTATCAGTCACCCACACCTTCACCCTTCACACCAACTCCTATTGTTTGAGTGGAGGCACGATTGAGAGTTGACAATAACACATTGGAAGATGGAACACCTCTCCAAGCTGTAATAGAAGTGTCAACACTGCAAATGAATGCCGCCAAGCCCGCCCTGTCACTGTTGCTAAGGTAGCTGGGCAAAAAAGTACTTTTATAGTAGCGTAGCATCTGTTAGATATCTGAGGTCTCAAATCTTTGGAAGGCGAATGAAAGGAGTGGAATTAATTAATTAAATGACCTTGATGTGTCTTCTTAAGTGTTTAAATGTTAATTAATACGGATATATGGAGAGTTCTGTTAAAAAATACACAGAGCATCTGTTTCTGATGAATCGTTTAGCATAATATCTACATACATTGTCCTGCCACAGATATCTATGCATTTCCTAGTTGAGCTGATTTCCCAGTAAAATTCATTAGAGGGTAGATTCTCTTTACTTTTATTATTGCATAATTATGATGAAATTGAGCAATTTCTTTAAAGAAAGGAGTCAAAGTAGAGAGGAAGCTTAGCATCGTAAGTGTGTGTGTGTGTTTGCCTGTGTCTGTTTGTGTGTACGTTTGTGTGTGTGTTTGTACATGGGTGTGTGCGTGGGTGGGTGGGTGCATGAGTGTGTAAGTGCAGTGTGTGTGTGTTAATCTTTATTAAACATGCAGATGTGACCTTTTGAAGAGTGATTGAAGCTAGAAGTTGGCCCTGTTGCCATGGTTACATATCAGCACCCGTTCTAACAGGGAAAGCATCCCTGCTGATTCAGGACCAAAACCATCATAGACAGGGGTCAATCAGAACCTCTATACACAGGGGTCAATCAGAACCTCTATACACATGGGTCAATCAGAACCTCCATACACAGGGGTCAATCAGAACCTCTATACACAGGGGTCAATCAGAACCTCTACACACCGGTGTCTATCAGAACCTCTATACACAGGGGTCTATCAGAACCTCTATACACAGGGGTCAATCAGAACCTCTATACACAGGGGTCTATCAGAACCTCTATATACAGGGGTCAATCAGAACCTCTATAAGCAGGGGTCAATCAGAACATCTATACACAGTTAGATAATAAGAACACCAATGCTGTTGTGAATGCAGCAGGTTAGCCAACCATGTCTCACGCATGCCCCCCCCCCCCCCCCCCCTCCACACACACACACACACACACTCACACACACTCAACACTCAACCCAATATTGTCCCCTTTGTAATATATCATGAAACCTGACCTGGTTGCCAGCAAGGAGATATTGCTGCAAGGGAGGTGAGATTTCTCTGAGTCCGAAACCTCGACTCAGGTTGCCTTGGCGATTAAACTAAATCCATTCAATATCGCTGCAATTATGCACTCCTGTTTGGAGAGTGAACCACTTATCATGCTCAGGTGGGACCGCAGATGTGGTGTGGAAACCTCTGGGCCCTCTAGGCCTTTCCATCAGCTCCCTCTGCTCCCCACGCACATCTAAACCCAACTGCAGCTCGCTGGTCTCCATGGAAACATAGATTGCCTCGCATCAGCCATTCGTTGCAGGCCAGGAAATGTCACCAGCAGACAAGGCCGACCATGTAATCAGTCTGCTTTGACTGGCTGTGGCTTTGGCTAGCTGTAGCTTTGGCTGGCTGTAGCTTTGGCTGGCTGTGGCTTTGGCTGGCTGTAGCTTTGGCTGGCTGTAGCTTTGGCTGGCTGTAACTTTGGCTGGCTGTGGCTTTGGCTGGCTGTGGCTTTGGCTTTGGCTGGCCGTGGCTTTGGCTGGCTGTAGCTTTGGCTGTGGTTGTAGCTATATCTATGGCTGTAGCTGCATCTACATGTATGGTTAGCCAGCATCATACCACACTGCATCCCACTGCTGGCTTGCTTCTGAAGCTGAGCAGGTTTTTTCCTGGTCAGTCCTTGGATTGGAGACCAGGTGATGTTGGAGGGCCAATAGGAGGCACCCTTTCCTCTGGTCTAAAACAATATCCCAATGCCCCAGGGCAGTGATTGGGGACATTACCCTGTGTAGGGCATTGTCTTTTGGATGGGACGTTAAACGTGTGTCCAGATTCTCTGTAGTCACTAAAGATCCCATGGCATTTATTGTAAGAGTAGGTGTGTTTACCCTAGTGTCCTTGCTAAATTCCCAATCTAGTCCTCATACCATCATGGCCACCTAATAATCCCCATCTTACAATTGGCTCATTCATCCCCCTCCTCTCCCCTGTAACTATTCCCCAGGTTGTTGCTGTAAATGAGAATATGGTCCCAGTCATTTTACCTGGTAAAATAAGGGTTAAATATGGCTGTAGATGTATCTATGGTTGAAGCTGTGTCTGTAGATGTATCTATGGTTGAACCTGTGTCTGTAGCTGTGTCTACGGTTGTAGATGTATCTATGGTTGTGGTTGTATCTATGGTTGAAGATGTATCTATGGTTGTAGATGTATCTATGGTTGAAGCTGTGTCTACGGTTGTAGATGTATCTATGGTTGTAGATGTATCTATGGTTGTAGATGTATCTATGGTTGTAGATGTATCTATGGTTGTAGATGTATCTATGGTTGAAGCTGTATCTGTAGCTGTGTCTACGGTTGTAGATGTATCTATGGTTGTGGCTGTGTCTATGGTTGTAGATGTATCTATGGTTGAAGCTGTGTCTGTAGATGTATCTATGGTTGAAGCTGTGTCTGTAGATGTATCTATGGTTGAAGCTGTGTCTGTTGATGTATCCATGGTTGAAGCTGTATCTGTAGCTGTGTCTACAGTTGTAGATGTATCTATGGTTGAAGCTGTGTCTGTTGATGTATCTATGGTTGAAGCTGTATCTGTAGCTGTGTCTATGGTTGTAGATGTATCTATGGTTGTGGTTGTATCTATGGTTGTAGCTGTATCTATGGTTGTGGCTGTGTCTATGGTTGTAGCTGTAGCTATGGTTCTAGCTGTATCTATATCTGTAGCTGTGTCTATGGTTGTAGCTGTATCTATGGTTGTAGCTGTATCTATGGTTATAGCTGTATCTATGGTTATAGCTGTGTCTATGGTTGTAGCTGTATCTATGGTTGTAGCTGTATCTATGGTTGTAGCTGTATCTATGGTTACAGCTGTATCTATGGTTATAGCTGTATCTATAGCTGTGGCTGTGTCTATGGTTGTAGCTGTATCTATAGTTGTAGATGTATGTATATCTGTGGCTATATCTATGGTTGTGTCTATGGTTGTCGCTGTATCTATGGTTGTAGCTGTGTCTATGGCTGTGGTTGTGTCTATGGTTCTAGCTGTATCTATGGTTGTGGTTGTGTCTATGGTTGTAGCTGTATCTATGGTTGTGGTTATGTCTATGGTTGTAGCTGTATCTATGGTAGCTGTATCTATTGTAGCTGTATCTATGGTTGTAGCTGTATCTATGGTTGTAGCTGTGTCTATGGTTGTAGCTGTATCTATTGTTGTAGCTGTGTCTATGGTTGTAGCTGTATCTTTGGTTGTGGCTGTGTCTGTGGTTGTAGCTGTATCTATGGTTGTGGTTGTGTCTATGGTTGTAGCTGTATCTATGGTTGTGGTTATGTCTATGGTTGTAGCTGTATCTATGGTTGTGGTTATGTCTATGGTTATAGCTGTATCTATATCTGTGGCTGTGTCTATGGTTGTAGCTGTGTCTATGGTTGTGGTTATGTCTATTGTTATAGCTGTATCTATGGTTGTAGCTGTATCTATGGTTGTAGCTGTGTCTATGGTTGTAGCTGTATCTATGGTTGTGGTTGTGTCTATGGTTGTAGCTGTATCTATGGTTTTAGCTGTATCTATATATGTGGCTGTGTCTCTGGTTGTAGCTGTATCTATGGTTATAGCTGTATCTATATATGTGGCTGTGTCTCTGGTTGTAGCTGTATCTATGGTTGTGGTTATGTCTATGGTTATAGCTGTATCTATGGTTGTGGTTGTGCCTATGGTTGTAGCTGTATCTATGGTTGTAGCTGTATCTATATATGTGGCTGTGTCTATGGTTGTACCTAGGCTACCTGGCTAAAATGCTTGCTCGCTAGCGTAACTTCCATTCATGGGCAATGTTAGCTAGTTAACATTAGCCTTCTACATCTAGCTACATATTGAACTTCCATCCTCTCAGGCCAGGGGCACAATGTATGAATTAATGGTTGGATCAGAATCGCCTTTATAATCATTGGCCAGTACGGACAATTAAGTAAAACCGCAAGTCTAAATCCCTATCTCCATCCATGGCTAATTTAGGAAAGGGACAATTTTAGCTAGCTCGCTAGCCATCAGAGGACAACACAACAAGATGCAACAATTACATTTTTTTTCTGTCAATTACATTTTGTTCTCGATGTGATGTGATTGGTGAGAAGCTAAATCCAAGCTGGCTTCCCTTGATGCTTTTTTTGGTGTGCCAGGACCAATCACAGTTGTGCTCCCTCAGTTTAACTCAACGCTGATTGGCTATTATTGGCTACTCTTTTATTTGTATCATTAGAGGTCAAATGCTCGCTGGCTTCCCTTGCATTCAATGCTACAGGCGGCAAAAATATCATACTCTTTCTGACCAGACAGCATCGGATAGATGGCTACATATATAGAGGCAGAGGGGCGCTGTTTCACTGGCTCGGATTATTTCTCCGGTGAGATACATTCAGCCTCTTCTGAATTGAAGGAAAACTATGAAAACACAAAGAGACAGTTAAATAATTTTATGAAAGTTAAATTATTTTATGTTTAATTATTTTTTTCTTGGTAAATGTTTTGGGGAAGCCTGGCTTCTATTACATTACTCTTGAGGAGGTCAAGCCATTATTACATTACTCTGGAGGAGGTCAAGCCATTATTACATCACTCTGGAGGAGGTCAAGCCACTATTACATCACTCTGGAGGAGGTCAAGCCATTATTACATTACTCTGGAGGAGGTCAAGCCACTATTACATCACTCTGGAGGAGGTCAAGCCATTATTACATTACTCTGGAGGAGGTCAAGCCATTATTACATTACTCTGGAGGAGGTCAAGCCATTATTACATTACTCTGGAGGAGGTCAAGCCATTATTACATTACTCTGGAGGAGGTCAAGCCATTATTACATTACTCTGAAGGAGGTCAAGCCATTATTACATTACTCTGGAGGAGGTCAAGCTATTATTACATTACTCTGAAGGAGGTCAAGCCATTATTACATTACTCTGGAGGAGGTCAAGCCATTATTACATTACTCTGGAGGAGGTCAAGCCATTATTACATTACTCTGGAGGAGGTCAAGCCATTACTACATCACTCTGGAGGAGGTCAAGCCATTATTACATTACTCTGGAGGAGGTCAAGCCATTATTACATTACTCTGGAGGAGGTCAAGCCATTACTACATCACTCTGAAGGAGGTCAAGCCATTATTACATTACTCTGGAGGAGGTCAAGCCACTATTACATTATTCTGGAGGAGGTCAAGCCATTACTACATCACTCTGAAGGAGGTCAAGGATGGAAATGGAAATGTATGCACGCACTACTGTAAGTCACTTTGGATAAAAGGGTTTGCTACATGGTATAAATCATTATTATGATTATAATATATGAGTTCATTTTTTTCAATTACTTTGGTGCTATTTTCACAAGTATGCGGTTAAGTACAAAAGTGTAAACTGGTAACACTGGTTATGACCCCTATCTTATGTTCAAAACCTTTGATTGTTCTTTCATTGGGGTTTCACACATCTTTCACCCCTGAGTCATTCATGCAAAATCAGTTTCAGCAGTGAAAAACCATGAGAACATTTCATTTAGTCACCAATACATCAGATAATGACAGGTTCACCATTTAGTCAATTTAACTACCATTAAATATACAAGATACACATCTCAAAACGGTCATTTTTGAATTGCCGAATAGAACAAATAGTGGATATAGTTTTCCGTACAGTATTTTACGATAACTTGACATGTTTGTTTGTGTCCAATGGCAGGTGGTGAACATGCTGAGTAACACAGTATGCTAGTCTTACACTTTCATTATCCTTATACAGTACATACTGGAGGACAAATCATCAGAAATAGAGGTATTGTAAAGCAGTTGGCTACTGTCAAACATAGCACCCTGTTGTAGGCCATTTCTGCCCCATGACACAATGTACAAGATCACCTTTTCTACATGTCAACTGATAGAGTATCACCTGTCTCTCTGCTTGAAATTCATCAGCTTATTGTATCAATAACATTCACACAATGAGTGGAATATATTTGTATATACAACACAGGTGTTTCAGCAATTAGATTGAACATGTATCCAAATCGAAAGAGTGATTTGGTGCAGTGAACAAGTTACTTTGTGAATTTGTTTGTCGTAGTCAGTCGATTGAAAGTGTGCTTAGAGTTTTGATGATGTGTTTTGATTTTTGTGCTTAGAATTGTCAAAATGTACCACCGAAGTGATAAAATAAATCAAGGTGACACAGAAGGTGATGGATAACAAGAACAGGCATCATTCTCTCTACCTCGACCCATTTGAGAATAGAAAAGATAGAAAGTGTAGAGGTGAAGGTGTAAGGGAGGAAGAGAGAGTTGGATAGAGAGACAGAGAGAAGGACTAAGGAAGAGATGCGCAGCAGAAAATAATGGAGGGGGGAAAGGAGAGGAGACAGAGAGAGAGACACGGAGTGAGAAAGAGAGAGAGAGAGAGAGAGAGAGAGAGAGAGACAGAGAGAGAGAGAGAGAGAGAGAGAGAGAGTGAGAGAGAGACAGAGCGAGAAAGAGAGAGACAGAGAGAGACAGAGAGAGAGAGAGAGAGAAGGAGAGAGAGAGAGAGAGAGAGAATGAGAGAGAGAGAGAGAGACAGAGAGAGAGAGAGAGAGAGAGAGAGAGAGAGAGAGAGAGAGAATCAGCTGTTCCATGATGAGGCACATCTTGAGACCCAAGTGAAATTAGTTTAGCTGTTTCGGTCCAAGGTGATGTTTGGACCATGACACAAGCACCACACACACATACAGGCACACACGCCCCCAACGCCCTGCTTTTTATTTCCAGAGTAACAAAATCACCGTCCTCTCTCCCAAAAGTCTGACTGTTGCAAACAGCATGCCCCCAGCAGTTCAGGGTCTGGGTGAGAGGCCTTTCACTAATAACTAGAAAACATGTGCAGCCATTTCAGAAAGAGGTGTCTGGGTTCAACAACCATTGGAGAAAGATAAGAATAGCTTCTCTGTGTGTGTGTGTGTGTGTGTGTGTGTGTGTGTGTGTGTGTGTGTGTGTGTGTGTGTGTGTGTGTGTGTGTGTGTGTGTGTGTGTGTGTGTGTGTGTGTGTGTGTGTGTGTGTGTGTGTGTGTGTGTGTGTGTGTGTGTGTGTGTGTGTATTATTACTGTAATACATGGATTGATACTGTAGACGGCTCTCTCCCGGGGGACCCTCGTGACTGGATGGAAATGTATCGCTTGAGGTCCTCAGACCCCACTGTGCAAAAGTCTAATTAAACACACAGCGGTGGTCTAAAGTACTCAAGTAAAAAAACTTTTAAGTACTACTTAAGTCTTTTTTTTAGGTACCTGTACTTGACTTTACTGTTTATATTTCTGACAACTTTTACTTCACTAGATTCCTAAAGAAATTATGTACTTTTTGTTTTTTACATTTTCCCTGACACCCGAAAGTACTCGTTACATGTTGAGTGCTTAGCAGGACAGGAAAATGGACCAATTCACACACTTATCAAGAGAACATCCCTGGTCATCCCTACTGCCTCTGATCTGGCAGACTCACTAAACACAAATGCTTAGTTTGTAAATTATGTCTGAGTGCTGGGCCCCTTGCTTTCAGTAAATCTTAAAATCAAGAAAACCTTGCCATCTGGTTTGCTTAATATAAGGAATTTGAAATTATTTGTACTTCTACTTTTTCTTTTGATACTTAAGTATATGTTACCAATTGCATGTACTTTTGATACTTAAGTATATTTAAAACCAAATACTTTTAGACTTTTACTCAAGTAGTATTTTACTGGAGGACTTTCACTTGAGTCATTTTCTATAAATAAGGTATCTTTACTTTTACTCAAGTATGACAACCGGGTACTTTTTCCACCACTGACACACACACAAACAGACACATACATAAACAAGCATGAACACATGCAGGCACACACTGACACACACACACAAGCTGAGCGGTCCGTCATAAGGAGGAGACCAAGGCGCAGCATGGTAAGCGTATATTCTTAATTTATAAAATAAATGCAACACTGAACAACCGTGAAGCTAATACGGCCAGTGCAGACAAGCAACTAAACATAGAATAAGAACCCACAAAATACCCAAGGAATATGGCTACCTAAATATGGTCCCCAATCAGAGACAATGATAAACAGCTGCCTCTGATTGGGAACCAATTCAGGCCACCATAGACATACATATCCCTAGATTACAAAACCCTTAGATATACAAAAAAAACCTAGACAATACAAAAACTAACATACCCCCCCTAGTCACACCCTGACCTGACCAAAATAATAACCAAAAGAAAACAGAGACAACTAAGGTCAGGGCGTGACAGCGTATAACACTGGAGCTGACTGACTGACCTAACCAAAAGAAAACAGAGACAACTAAGGTCAGGGCGTGACAGCGTATAACACTGGAGCTGACTGACTGACCTAACCAAAAGAAAACAGAGACAACTAAGGTCAGGGCGTGACAGCGTATAACACTGGAGCTGACTGACTGACCTAACCAAAAGAAAACAGAGACAACTAAGGTCAGGGCGTGACAGCGTATAACACTGGAGCTGACTGACTGACCTAACCAAAAGAAAACAGCGACAACTAAGGTCAGGGCGTGACAGCGTATAACACTGGAGCTGACTGACTGACCTAACCAAAAGAAAACAGAGACAACTAAGGTCAGGGCGTGACAGCGTATAACACTGGAGCTGACCATCATTTGTCCCAGTAACACAAGCCTGTGACGATAATGACACAAAGGACTCTAGTTCACCATATATCTCCACGCATCTCTTTACAAACCAGAGGCTGCAGAGATATTCATACTGTCTCTGATTAGAGAGCTAGAGCTCCCACAGCTCTCATACCAAATCACTGAAAATATATATTTTTTTCTCCCACAGCTCTCATACCAAATAACTGAAAATATATATTTTTTTCCCACAGCTCATTTCCACACCCTGATCTGTTCCACCTGTCTTTGTGATTGTCTCCACCCCCCTCCAGGTGTCACCCATCTTACCCATTATCCCCTGTGTATTTATACCTGTGTTGTCTGTTTGTCTGTTCCCAGTTCGTCTTGTTCGTCAAGACAACCAGCGTTTTTATGTCTCTCTTTTTCTTGCCCTCCTGGTTTTGACCCTTGCCTGTCCTGACTCTGAACTCGCCTGCCTGACCACTCTGCCTGCCCCAGAGCCTGCCTGCCGTCCGGTACCGTTGCCCCACTTCTGGTTCACTGATCCCTGCCTCCCCATCTGTCAGGGGAGCAGCGGGCTGCAGGGGTTCATCTCTGGGCTGACCTGGCCCCAAGCTGCAGGGGTTAATATCTGGGCTGACCTGGCCCCAGGCTGCAGGGGTTAATCTCTGGGCTGACCTGGCCCCAGGAGGCAGGGGTTCATCTCTGGGCTGACCTGGCCCCAGGATGCAGGGGTTCATCTCTGGGCTGACCTGGTCCCAGGAGGCAGGGGTTCATCTCTGGGCTGACCTGGCCCCAGGCTGCAGGGGTTCATCTCTGGGCTGACCTGGCCCCAGGATGCAGGGGTTCATCTCTGGGCTGACCTGGTCCCAGGCTGCAGGGGTTCATCTCTGGGCTGACCTGGCCCCAGGCTGCAGGGGTTCATCTCTGGGCTGACCTGGCCCCAGGCTGCAGGGGTTCTTCTCTGGGCTGACCTGGCCCCAGGCTGCAGGGGTTCATCTCTGGGCTGACCTGGCCCCAGGCTGCAGGGGTTCATCTCTGGGCTGACCTGTCCCCAGGCTGCAGGGGTTCATCTCTGAGCTGACCTGGCCCCAGGCTGCAGGGGTTCATCTCTGGGCTGACCTGGCCCCAGGATGCAGGGGTTCATCTCTGGGCTGACCTGGCCCCAGGCTGCAGGGGTTCATCTCTGGGCTGACCTGTCCCCAGGCTGCAGGGGTTCATCTCTGGGCTGACCTGGCCCCAGGCTGCAGGGGTTCATCTCTGGGCTGACCTAACCCCAGGCTGCAGGGGTTCATCTCTGGGCTGACCTAGCCCCAGGCTGCAGGGGTTCATCTCTGGGCTGACCTGGCCCCAGGCTGCAGGGGTTCATCTCTGGGCTGACCTGGACCCAGCTAGAGGCCCCTGAGCTGGACACAAGCTAGGATCCAGGAAGGAACAAGCAAATTTGCCTCGGTCATATTCATTAGGGCACAACCTCACAAAATGTGGGTGGACTCAGACTTTGTGATTATGTACACTATGTTGTCATCTTTGAAGCAGGGAGGCATGTTTGTGAGGGAGCAATGTCTTACAGGCTTGGTTGCTAATCCAGTCATCTTGAATAGAGCAAGTCAAGTGTGTAAGTCAGCGGAGGCTGATGAAGGGAGGACAGCTTATAATAGCAGCTGGAATGGAGTCAATGGAATGGTATCAAACATATATGGTTCCATTTGGTTGACACCATTCCACAGACTCCATTCCAGCCATTACTATGAGCCATCCTCCCTCAGCAGCCACTTGTGTATGTGCGTATGTGTGTGCTTGTATGCATGCGTATGTCCGTGTGCATGCCAGAACGTGTGTGTGTGTGCGTATGCCTGAGTGTGTGTGCGTGTTTGTAAGAGCCTGTCAATCTGAATCAGTATCGGTACTGATAATGTCAGCTAGAGACCGAACCGTTTTAATCAGTGGAGGACATTGAAGTGGATTGGTGTGAGCGTTTCACTCTCCAGTAGATATTTACTTTAGTGGGAGCATCAATCTGAGCAAGCTGCATTCAACAGCCGTGAGGAGGGAAAATTGTCCATGAGACTGTTTTCCAAACAGTTGTCAACTCAGGTGTCAGGTGATAAACATGATAAATACTAGTACGCTCTCTGACTTATGATACTAGTACTCTCTCTGACTTACGATACTAGTACTCTCTCTGACTTATGATACTAGTACTCTCTCTGACTTACGGTACTAGTACTCTCTCTGACTTACGATACTAGTACTCTCTCTGACTTACGATACTAGTACTCTCTCTGACTTACGATACCAGTACTCTCTCTGTTTCTGTTTTCATGACTCGTTCTGTCTTTCACGCGCTCTCATTATCTCTCTCTCTTTCACACTCTATCTCTCTCTCTCTCTGGTTCAATTTGTTGACCCTACACTCTTGATGCTGTAGACGTCACAGGCTGTGTCTGCTCCTCTCATTAGAGCGAGATACTCCGCCAGACGACTAATAGGAATAACCCACAAAACACACACAAACGCATGCAGGGAGGAATTTACACATACCTGGCACACGCACACACAAACACACAAGCAAGCACAAAGACACACACACACACACGTTTGTTTTACTATCCTTGTGGGGAACAAACAATTGATTCCCATTCAAAATCCTATTTTCCCTCATCCCTAACCCTAAAACTTACCCTAACCATTAACCCTAACCTTAACTCCAAACCCCTAAACCTAACCCCTAACCCTAAACCTAACCCATAAGCCTAAAATAGCCTTTTCCTTGTGGGGACCGGCGGAATGTCCCCACTTGTCAGAATTGTCCTTGTTTTACTATCCTTGTGAGGACTTCAGGTTCCCAAAAGGATAGTAAAACACACACACACACACACACCAACGCACACACACACACACACACACAAGCAAGCACAAAGTCACACACACACACACACACACACACACATCTGACCACGATGTGCTTTCCCAGCCCCGACAAGACAACAACCAGAGGAAGGCCACAGCAACAGGTCCCGCACCACATATCTGATTTGATTTAACAGCGAAAGCTCTCTGTTGTCATGGCAATGGACATCCTTTCTTTTGTGAAAGGCAAGGCACCTTTTGAAAGTAGAAAAATAAAGGTATGAATGCAGAAACATTGGCACGAGATTGTCTCTTTTACTCCCACATGGGTATTAGTCACTTAGAGAGTAGATTAGTTAGCCTGGTTAGTGGAGCTTGATCGTATACTGTACTTAGCACATGAGTAATTCTGCGAAACAAAAACCAAACAACCTCTGTGAATCACTGGTTACGTCCCGAATGGCACCCTATTCCCTACATAGTGCACTACTTTTGACCAGAGCCCTAAGCAGTGTATTATTTGGGATGCAGGATGATGATGATTCTGGTAAGTGGAAGTGAATATGTCCACATGGATGAGGGCAGTTATCAGAAGGCATTATCAACTTCTAATAAAAGCAATATCAACTACCTCCTCCACCATCTCCTTCATCTCCTCCTCCTCCCTTTCCTCTTCCTCCCTCCTCTCTCCTCCATATCTTTCTCCACCTCCCTGTACTCCTTCTCCCTGTGATCCTCCTCCTCCTCTTTTCCCTTCCTCCCTCCATCACCTCATTACCTTCTATCTTTTCATATGTCACCTGAGACGATATGTTTTGAATACATCTTAGCAATCGCTTCTTATGAGAGCAGGACTCAGGAGAGGAAGAGGGAGATGGAGGGGAAAGGGAGCGAGGGATAGGAGAGAGAGATAATGAGAAAAGGGGAAAGAGAGAGAACGTACATGTGTGGTAAGAGAGAGGAAGACAGAAAAAGAAGTGAGAGAGAGAGACATTATTATGAGCCGTCCTCCCCTCAGCAGCCTCCTCTGATGTGTACGTGCGTGGGTGGGTGTGTAATGGCAAGGCAGTTAATCCTCTCACAGTGTGTAATAGAAAAAACATAATCATCAAGCACAAATTGATCTTTCCACAAGGGCTGGATTGAATAACGCCCCCATGCTCATCAGAACATAAACATTGTTTCCTCGCTGGAACATGTAAGTGCAGCAATCACAGCTCCTTACTTCCACCACTCTTCTCCTCTCTGTGAAGACTGCTGATGTAAAAACTGTTTTAGAAAATTGATTACATTTGAATGGACAGTTTACCAAGAGGCATACAATACATTAGCCTTTCTGAGCATTCACGGTCGCCCTTAGCAGCCAGTGTGTTTAGGAGGGAGCTTGTGTGTGTGTATACAGTAACACATGCCCTCTGAAGTCTGTATCTAAAGCGAGTCAGTCCCCCTCTCTTCTCCCACTTCCCTCTGCTCCCATCTCTTCCCCACCTCCCTTGACTCTCTCCCTCTGGTAGTGCTTCAGTTGCTCTCCTGCTCTGACAGATAGAGGGTACTGGGACTACACTGTCACTGTATATACTCTCACACTCTGACAAACAGACGCTCTTTCACCTCTCTCCCCTAACCCCCCTTCACCCCACCACTACTCATTCTACAGTACTTCCCCCTCCCCAACTGTAGCCAAGCATCCTTAAGGGAGAAAGTGCCATTTACCACAGATCTAGGATCAGATTACCCTACCCCAAATCCTATTCTGAACCATTAGGCAGTGTTGTGTTTGAGACCACCTAAAGAAGGACAGATTCAAGACCAAGACCGGAGCTAATCGAGAGCGAGTCAAGACCAAGACTGGAGGGGGGGGGGGGGGGGGGGGGGGACCGTTCTGATTTAAACTCTTCAGTTTTTGTTGGAAAGGAAAGGGTTAACACTGAAGAGAAAAAAAGATCCAGTCAGTCATTTGCTAGGCTAGAACATAATAAGCTAGATAAAGGCATCTGCCATTCAACGAGTGTTGTATTCGAGACCACCTAAAGCCAGACCGATTCAAGACCAAGCCCAGTGCAAATCGAGTCCGAGTCAAGATGGAGACCGGAGGGGGGCGAGACTGAGTCAAGACCAAGACTGGGAGGGGGACGAGATCACCACCATAATAAGATTTGAAAACGTCCAGCATTTCTGTGTTCATATTCAGAACAACATTTGGATTTTTAGACATTCAGAATAGTGACAAATGCATCCTGAGGGAAATTAGAGCCACTCTACAAAGTATTGCTAACCCAAACACAGTACTGAACAATGCGCCTTCTACACCTTATAAAATAATGATTATAATAATATAATAATGATAATCATATTATTATTTTCAATTATGTTCTGATTTAACCTCTTCAGTTTTTGTTGGAAAGGAAAGGGTTAACACTGAAGAGAAAAAGTTCCAATCTTTCTTTGCTGGTCTCTGAGGAGATAAATCTAGCTAGCTATGTCAGCAATTGGGTAGGTCATCAGAAGCTGGATAAAGGCATCTGGCATTTAACTGTATTAGGGCAACATTTTGGACTGACAGTGGAATCAACCAATCACATTTTGACTCAATGAGTGGGACTGTTTTTAACAAAACATATGGGAACTTCTGCCTTCTTGAAGGCCAACAGGTCACTCACAGCAAGCAGTAGTTTTCCCACGGTCTAGCTTTTGTTGTCAGCTAGTTTGCAGCGGTTGCAGCAGGTGTTATCAAAGAGGATGTTGTTGCTAATTTGTTAGATTCTCCCTTTTCAAGAATAACTGAACATGAAGTTAAGTTTCACATGATTATCATCTGGTGAGTGGAACTGTGTTTTTAATTGCAGTGCGCTAGCTGTTGTTAGCCATCCCTGTGAAAATAACTGTGTAAAACATTGTTGCATTTAAAGTGGAACTGCCAACATTTTAGCAATATGAAATCGTATTAGAATATGTTCATATACACCCCCAGGAAGAATATGATACTTAAAAATGTATATAATCTGACCCGTTTAGAAATGGTCATTTTCATGTTTTCATAAATTCTTACAATGTTTGGGAATTACATATACTAAGGCATTTGTGAAAATTCTATAGCAATATAGATTGTGAAAGCGGCCGTGCGTTTGGACAATTTAATAGACACTGTAGTAAATAAAACTGAATAAAAACATTTATCAAGGCACAAGGCGAGACACAAATGCAGACACAGGAGGCAGATGGTAGGCAGATGGTCTTACAATGTTTATTAATCCAAAGGTGTAGGCAAGCGAATGGTCGTGGACAGGCAAAAAGGTCAAAACCAGATCAGAGTCCAGGAGGTACAGAGTGGCAGACAGGCTCGTGGTCAAGGCAGGCAGAAAGGTCAGGCAGGTGGGTACAACGTTCAGGAACAGGCAAGGGTCAAAACCGGGAGGACTAGAAAAAGGAGAATGCAAAAAGCAGGAGAACAGGAAAACCGCTGGTTGACTTGGAAACATGCAAGACGAACTGGCACAGAAACAAATACACTGGGGAGAACAAGCGACACCTGGAGGGGTTGGAGACAATCACAAGGACAGGTGAAACAGATCAGGGCATGACAACATCTGTCTTGTCCAGGACCGTAGTCTACACAGACCGGTGCGCTATAGCCAATCACAGCTACAGTAGCCCTTTAAACAAACAAGCCATTTGCCACATGGGCCTTCCATCATTCACTTTGAACTAGAATGTGTGTTTACAGGCATTTGTAACAGCACAACTTTAAATGATTAGAATGCATTCGCCAAAAGCCACCTGAATGGATTTCTGCAAATACGTAAACATCACGGGAATCCTTACAGTCCTATTGATCAAACAACCATAAAAAGTTAGGCTCTCTCACCCTCAGTTATGCACATCAACAACAACAAGATCAACAACTAATGCTAGCCGGAACAAGATGAGCTAAAAATCTAACGAAGGAACATTAGATAAACCATCTCAAACTAGTTGGCAGTCAAAATTGCACGGAAAAACGATTGACCTCGTCCTTCTACAGTTTGTAGATAGCCAGAGTGAATTTGCGAACGCAAGAGATACGCTAACTGTATAACAGTAATTCAAGTTCTTGCTAGCTAACCAAATGACACCTGCATCTCTAGCTGTGTACAGCCACCGAAAAAACGATATGAGGGGAACAAGTAAGTCACTCACCCACTCCAATGGCATGACATGACATCCTCCTAGCAGCTAGTATCTAGCTAGCATTAGGCTCTGTGTTTTTAGCTACATAAATAGACATGCTAGCCTATTAGCCACGTTATGACTGACTTGTGATCATTGCCCTCGCTAGTTTGATTGTATTGACATTCCCAGCCTTAGTTACGTTCATCTGTTTTTGTCCAGAATGATGAGTCATTTTTTTGCAATTGGAAGTAATTGTTTTGCATTTCAATTGGGAAATGCTTAATGCTTGTGTTTCTGTATCATAAGCTGAAACGTATTTTCCGATGTCATTCTTCAGTGAGCTGCTTCATGCCAAAACCAGTTGAGAGCTGCAGGCTCTTGCTGCCTGCAGAGGACAGTCCACTGAAACTAGGCTGTGTGCAGCACGCACGTGACTATTTTTCACATACTTTGTGATTGTGTAGGCTACCTTGTGCATGATTTCTCTGTTGCTCTACATCATTGAGAAGTCGTATACCTCCACTACACTACTTTGATACGCTTCAGAAGGGATTAAGATGTGGAGATAAGCAATGCCCACTGAAAAACATGGCCTCTCCTACATGAGTGTGCTGATATTATAGTTGCTGTCCTTTAAGAATCCCAAACCTGTCACACACGGAAGGCATATAGGCTGTGAAACTGTTTGATATTACTAGTTAGATATTACTGCACTGTCGGAACTAGAAGCACAAGCATTTCGCTACACCCGCAATAACATCTGCTAAACACGTGTATGTGACCAATAAAATGTGATTTGATTTGACTTTATAGGTTCGCAACTGCACAAACATGTCTATTATAGATATAAAGACTGTTAAGATAATCACGCTTCAAGAAAGGAGTGTATATAATTGGCCTGGTTGAAGTGGTTTTATCTGCTGACTGAATGGAAGCTGATGATTAGGGTTTTTTCCCGCTGGTCAAGACCGAGTCAAGACCCAGTATAAATGTATCCGACACCCCGAGACGAGGCCGAGACACTCAATAAGTGGTCTCTAGACCAGACTACAACATTGCCATTAGGGGATGGAAATAGCTGACCCTGTATCAGTGGTTGGGGTAAACATACCCAACAGTGTTCCCTTCTCTCTGCTAGTTCAGAGAGCTGTTTAGCAACCAACCAAGCCACACCAAGCTACTCTGCTCTATATGGAGAATGTAGAAGTAGTGTTGTCCTCTTGATGTTTTTGTTCCCTAACCTACAGGTCATATTAGATAGCATGTGACAGTTCGCCCAAGGCCGTGTAGCATTTGATAAAGGCCCAGTGTAGTCAAAAACGTGATTTCCTGTGTTTTATATATATTTGATATATATATATATATATATATATGAGTTTGGAATAATACTGTAAAATTGAAAATCAATTATAATAATGACCTTCGTGTAAGAGCTGTTTGAAAAGACTGCCTGAAATTTCAGCCTGTTATGGTGGGATGGAATTTTGGCCTTTCATGGTGAAATGTGTTAATAGACCACGCAATAAGAAAGACAGTTCCAACCCTTTCTGCCAATAACAGCACGTTTTCACTTCCCCCTCCCCACTCAGACCACGCCCAGATAGTCCTGGCAAAATTATTTATTGAGAAATTGCTCTTAGCTAAGAAGCTACTCTTATTTATTTTTGACCATACGTACCAATAAGGTACTTCCAGTGTTGGAAAAAGTTCCCAATTATCATACTTGAGTAAAAGTAAAGATACCTTAATAGAAAATTACTCAAGTATAAGTGAAAGTTACCCAGTAAAATATTACTTGAGTAAAAGTCTAAAAGTATTTGGTTTTAAATATACTTGAGTATCAAAAGTAAATGTAATTGCTAAAATATACTTAAGTATCAAAGGTACAAGAATAAATCATTTCAAATTCCTTACACTAATCAAAGCAGACGGCACCATTTTCTTGTTTTTAAAATGTTCGGATATCCAGGGGCACACTCCAACACTGGTTTAGTGAGTCTGCCAGATCAGAGACGATTGGGATGACCAGGGATGCTCTCTTGATAAGTGTATGAATTGGGCCATTTGTCTCTCCTGATAACCATTTATATTTGTAGTTATTAAGGATCCCCATTAGTTCCTGCCAAGGCAGAAGCTACTCTTCCTGGGGTCCAGCAACATTAAGGCAATTATATAAAATGTAAAATATTACATGACATTACATTTCATAACACTTTTCATAACACATTAAGTGTGTGCTCTCAGGCCACTACTCTACTATCACAAATCTACAATACAAAATCCATGTGTATGTGTGTATAAAGATAGAGAGGGTGGAGACAAAGCCATGGTTCACTGTCAGTCAGAGAGAGAGAGATAGCTTTGTCTCCACCCTCTCTATGGTTCACCGTCAGTCAGAGAGAGAGATAGAGAGGGTGGAGACAAAGCCATGGTTCACTGTCAGTCAGAGAGAAAATTTAAACAAAGTGTTTGTTCAGTCTCACTCAGGCCCAAGGGAGAGAGATTGAGAGGGAGAATGATGACACTGAAACAAAGACATAGTCAGAGAGATACAGAGATACAGAGAAAGAACAATGAGAGAGGGACAGCAAGAGGGAGAGAGAGTTGGTGTACTGAAGATAATGAGAGAAAGACAGTGAGAGAGAGAGAGAGAGCCTTGCTATTGAGAAAGGCCACCATAGGCAAACCTGACTCTCAAGAGAAGACAGGCTATGTGCACACTGCCCACAAAATTAAGTGGGAACTGAGCTGCACTCCCTAACCTCCTGCCAAATGTATGACCGTATTAGAGACACATATTTCCCTCAGATTACACAGATACACAAGGAATTCGAAAACAAACCCAATTTTAATAAACTCCCATATCTACTGGGTGAAATACCACTGTGTGCATCACAGCAGCAATATTTGTGTCCTGTTGCCACAAGAAAAGGGCAACCAGTGAAGAACAAACACCATTGTAAATAAATGTATGTTTATTTATTTTCCATTTTGTACTTTAACAATTTACACATTGTTACAACACTGTTAATATACATAGTATGACATTTTAAATGTCTTTATTGTTTTGGAACTTCTGTGAGTGTAATGCTTACTACATTTGTATTGTTTATTTCACTTTTGTTTATTATCTACTTCACTTGCTTTGCCAATGTTAACATATGTTTCCCATGCCAATAAAGCCCTTGAATTGAACTGAGAGATAGTGAGAGTAAGAAAGAGGGAACGAAACAGAGAGAGACGGGGGTGGAAAACAGAGAACTAGAGTAAAAACAGCTAGAGAGAGAGAGAGAGAGAGAGAGAGAGAGAGAGAGAGAGAGAGAGAGAGAAAAGGCCGAGGGCCAGAAGGAGAGGAGCTGAGGTCAGTGGAGAGGATACAAATTTGACTTCCTGCGAGTCATAGTCCTCTACCAATCAAAACAAGAGCACTACCTCATTACTGGAACCCGCTCCAATTTAGCGCAAATCACCACTGACCAATACTGTGTTTTGGGGAGAGATGTTATGGACTGAAGATGGAGGTGCAGAAAGTTTTGTGAAAAAGCTTATGTCTCTACATGTCCCTAAAACTGACCAAATAATAGTACTTTTATGTTGATCTGCTCCCTCGTGGGCAACAACATCCAAACTGGATAATAACTCAAAACAACTTGTAAGGCTATAGAATGTTATAGAAAAACACCACCAACGCAGTCAAAACAAAAACATGGTGGAGAGTAAACACAGAAAGAATGGAGAACCAAACTCTAAAAGAAAACTAAGATACTGTTTGACTGACATGGACAACCTATTCTCACCCGCCTGTAGGGTCAGCGTGCAACTGCTAAAATCTACAGATGATCAATTAGGCGTACTTGAGTTATTGTACATATCTCCCCGGCATATGACATTGTTTATGCAGCAGCATACAAGACATTTATGGACTCACCTCCTTGTGCTGTGCTCACTTGAACAACGTCTGGCATTCCCTGGATTTATGGTGCTTTCAAGACAACTGGGAACTTTCAAAATAACAAGGTTGAATCATGATGATTCATTTATCTTTAGGTCGTAGCTCTAGAAAGGGGCCCGAGGTCCCGACATACAAATCCGAGTTGGATGACAGTTCAAAACCGATTTCCTAGTCGGAGCTCGTTTTTTTCCCCGAGTTCCCAGTTGTCTTGAACTCACTGAAGTCAGGTTTCCCAGTTCCGAGTTAACAGTTGTTTTGAGGGCAGCAGAAATCATGCTGGATTGACCAATGTTGAATGTTTATAATTTTAAGCTTGAAAAAGAGACCCTTAAATCCAGACTTGAGACCACACATTCACGCCTGCAGTTAGCCACTGATTCCTTCCAAACCACTCATTGTTGAACTTACCTGTTTCTATCCAATGGCCGATGAGCACCGGTACGTTTTAGCTATAATTTCTCTTCATTATTTCTCTTTATATGACGAGGATTGAAAAGGATTTGCCAGTAGATTGTCGACGTGATTCATGATGACTGCTAGCTAAGTTTTTGAAAGTATGATGTTGACATGATCAGTCCAATCAAAGCTATTGTACAGATAACGTGATTTGACGTAATTTTATCAGTGGCTAATGACCTTGAGCTTTAGGTTGCTTGATGGTTTCAATGTGACTGTGTCATTCTAATGGAGATGTGATATGGAATACAACTTGATGGTTTCAATGTGACTGTGTCATTCTAATGGGGATGTGATATGAAATACACCTTGATGGTTTCAATGTGACTGTTTGTCATTCTAATGGGGATGTGATATGAAATACACCTTGATGGTTTCAATGTGACTGTGTCATTCTAATGGGGATGTGATATGAAATACACATTGATGGTTTCAATGTGACTGTGTCATTCTAATGGAGATGTGATATGAAATACACCTTGATGGTTTCAATGTGACTGTGTCATTCTAATGGAGATGTGATATGGAATACAACTTGATGGTTTCAATGTGACTGTCATTCTAATGGGGATGTGATATGAAATACACCTTGATGGTTTCAATGTGACTGTGTCATTCTAATGGAGATGTGATATGGAATACAACTTGATGGTTTCAATGTGACTGTGTCATTCTAATGGGGATGTGATATGGAATACAACTTGATGGTTTCAATGTGACTGTGTCATTCTAATGGGGATGTGATATGGAATACAACTTGATGGTTTCAATGTGACTGTGTCATTCTAATGGGGATGTGATATGAAATACAACTTGATGGTTTCAATGTGACTGTGTCATTCTAATGGAGATGTGATATGAAATACAACTTGATGGTTTCAATGTGACTGTGTCATTCTAATGGGGATGTGATATGAAATACAACTTGATGGTTTTAATGTGACTGTGTCATTCTAATGGGGATGTGATATGGAATACAACTTGATGGTTTTAATGTGACTGTGTCATTCTAATGGGGATGTGATATGAAATACACCTTGATGGTTTCAATGTGACTGTGTCATTCTAATGGAGATGTGATATGAAATACAACTTGATGGTTTCAATGTGACTGTGTCATTCTAATGGGGATGTGATATGGAACACAACTTGATGGTTTCAATGTGACTGTGTCATTCTAATGGGGATGTGATATGGAATACAACTTGATGGTTTCAATGTGACTGTGTCATTCTAATGGGGATGTGATATGGAATACAACTTGATGGTTTCAATGTGACTGTGTCATTCTAATGGGGATGTGATATGGAATACAACTTGATGGTTTCAATGTGACTGTGTCATTCTAATGGGGATGTGATATGGAATACAACTTGATGGTTTCAATGTGACTGTGTCATTCTAATGGAGATGTGATATGGAATACAACTTGATGGTTTCAATGTGACTGTGTCATTCTAATGGGGATGTGATATGAAATACACCTTGATGGTTTCAATGTGACTGTGTCATTCTAATGGAGATGTGATATGAAATACAACTTGATGGTTTCAATGTGACTGTGTCATTCTAATGGGGATGTGATATGGAACACAACTTGATGGTTTCAATGTGACTGTGTCATTCTAATGGAGATGTGATATGAAACACAACTTGATGGTTTCAATGTGACTGTGTCATTCTAATGGGGATGTGATATGGAATACAACTTGATGGTTTCAATGTGACTGTGTCATTCTAATGGGGATGTGATATGGAATACAACTTGATGGTTTCAATGTGACTGTGTCATTCTAATGGGGATGTGATATGGAATACAACTTGATGGTTTCAATGTGACTGTCATTCTAATGGAGATGTGATATGGAATACAACTTGATGGTTTCAATGTGACTGTGTCATTCTAATGGGGATGTGATATGAAACACAACTTGATGGTTTCAATGTGACTGTGTCATTCTAATGGGGATGTGATATGGAATACAACTTGATGGTTTCAATGTGACTGTCATTCTAATGGGGATGTGATATGGAATACAACTTGATGGTTTCAATGTGACTGTTTGTCATTCTAATGGGGATGTGATATGAAACACAACTTGATGGTTTCAATGTGACTGTGTCATTCTAATGGGGATGTGATATGGAATACAACTTGATGGTTTCAATGTGACTGTCATTCTAATGGGGATGTGATATGAAATACACCTTGATGGTTTCAATGTGACTGTGTCATTCTAATGGGGATGTGATATGGAATACAACTTGATGGTTTCAATGTGACTGTGTCATTCTAATGGGGATGTGATATGAAATACAACTTGATGGTTTCAATGTGACTGTTTGTCATTCTAATGGGGATGTGATATGAAATACAACTTGATGGTTTCAATGTGACTGTTTGTCATTCTAATGGGGATGTGATATGAAATACACCTTGAGGGTTTCAATGTGACTGTTTGTCATTCTAATGGGGATGTGATATGAAACACAACTTGATGGTTTCAATGTGACTGTGTCATTCTAATGGGGATGTGATATGAAATACAACTTGATGGTTTCAATGTGACTGTGTCATTCTAATGGAGATGTGATATGGAACACAACTTGATGGTTTCAATGTGACTGTTTGTCATTCTAATGGGGATGTGATATGAAACACAACTTGATGGTTTCAATGTGACTGTGTCATTCTAATGGAGATGTGATATGGAATACAACTTGATGGTTTCAATGTGACTGTGTCATTCTAATGGGGATGTGATATGGAACACAACTTGATGGTTTCAATGTGACTGTGTCATTCTAATGGAGATGTGATATGAAACACAACTTGATGGTTTCAATGTGACTGTGTCATTCTAATGGGGATGTGATATGGAATACAACATGATGGTTTCAATGTGACTGTCATTCTAATGGGGATGTGATATGGAATACAACTTGATGGTTTCAATGTGACTGTTTGTCATTCTAATGGGGATGTGATATGGAACACAACTTGATGGTTTCAATGTGACTGTGTCATTCTAATGGGGATGTGATATGAAATACAACTTGATGGTTTCAATGTGACTGTTTGTCATTCTAATGGAGATGTGATATGGAATACACCTTGATGGTTTCAATGTGACTGTGTCATTCTAATGGAGATGTGATATGGAATACAACTTGATGGTTTCAATGTGACTGTGTCATTCTAATGGGGATGTGATATGGAATACAACTTGATGGTTTCAATGTGACTGTGTCATTCTAATGGGGATGTGATATGAAATACAACTTGATGGTTTCAATGTGACTGTGTCATTCTAATGGGGATGTGATATGGAATACAACTTGATGGTTTCAATGTGACTGTTTGTCATTCTAATGGGGATGTGACTCGTTCGTAGGACATAGGATTTCTCTTGACTATCAAATCCGTACTGTGTACTGTACCATGTTTTCAAACTTGATTTGTTTGAATCCGCAGCTAGTTGATACCTGTCGTGTTTCCTGAATAAAAACAGAATCAGCTGAAAGTGAAGCCTACAAACATAATTGTTTTCAATGAATCACCCAAAATATTTTTGGGACCAACGTCTAAATATTTGAAAAATACAGTACATCAGATCTTGTCTGATTGTTCTCTAATTCCATCAAGAGATCTGAAGTCTAGTATTGTACGTGCGTGTGTGTGTCTGTGTCTGTGTGTGTGCGCGTGCGTCCGTGTGTCCCTCCGAATGTGTATCTCTTGTTCAGGTTCTCATATCTCCTCAGTCAGTCTCTGTCAAAGCTAGTCTTTCCACTAGAGACTTCAAACTGCTCTGGTGTCAATTTTGGATCTGTCAAAACCATGTCAGTTGATACCTGCAAAAGACCTGCAGAGTACTTATCACACTCATGGCAATTGGTTTTCTGTGAATCCACTTCTCCCAAACCTCTTTACAAGTTTACATCATGTCTATCTCTGTTACAGATCTCTGATGTCTCTCTCAGCCAGTTAGTTGTGTGTTACCTGACATGGCCTTCTGATTTTACTGAGAAGCTCACTGTGATGCAGAAAGGGCAGCTCGGCAGGCTCTGTCGTAACCGGCCGTGACCGGGAGGTCCGTGGGGCGACGCACAATTGGCCTAGCGTCGTCCAGGTTAGGGAGGGTTTGGACGGTAGGGAAATCCTTGTCTCATCGCGCACCAGCGACACCTGTGGCGGGCCGGGCACAGTGCGCGCTATCCAAGGTTGCCAGGTGCACGGTGTTTCCTCCAACACATTGGTGCGGCTGGCTTCCGGGTTGGATGGCGCTGTGTTAAGAAGCAGTGCGGCTTGGTTGGGTTGTGTATCGGAGGACGCATGACTTTCAACCTTCGTCTCTCCCTAGCCCGTATGGGAGTTGTAGCAATGAGAAAAGATAGTAGCTACTAAACAACTGGATACCATGAAATTGGGGAGAAAAGGGGGCAGAATTCAACAACAACAAAAGAAAGCTCAGTGGGCTGGTCTACACGGGTTCATCTGTAGCTCAGTGGGCTGGTCTACACGGGTTCATCTGTAGCTCAGTGGGCTGGTCTACACGGGTTCATCTGTAGCTCAGTGGGCTGGTCTACACGGGTTCATCTGTAGCTCAGTGGGCTGGTCTACACGGGTTCATCTGTAGCTCAGTGGGCTGGTCTACACGGGTTCATCTGTAGCTCAGTGGGCTGGTCTACACGGGTTCATCTGTAGCTCAGTGGGCTGGTCTACACGGGTTCATCTGTAGCTCAGTGGGCTGGTCTACACTGGTTCATCTGTAGCTCAGTGGGCTGGTCTACACGGGTTCATCTGTAGCTCAGTGGGCTGGTCTACACTGGTTCATCTATAGCTCAGTGGGCTGGTCTACACGGGTTCATCTGTAGCTCAGTGGGCTGGTCTACACTGGTTCATCTGTAGCTCAGTGGGCTGGTCTACACGGGTTCATCTGTAGCTCAGTGGGCTGGTCTACAGTGGTTCATCTGTAGCTCAGTGGGCTGGTCTACACTGGTTCATCTGTAGCTCAGTGGGCTGGTCTACACTGGTTCATCTGTAGCTCAGTGGGCTGGTCTACACGGGTTCATCTGTAGCTCAGTGGGCTGGTCTACACTGGTTCATCTGTAGCTCAGTGGGCTGGTCTACACTGGTTCATCTGTAGCTCAGTGGGCTGGTCTACAGTGGTTCATCTGTAGCTCAGTGGGCTGGTCTACACGGGTTCATCTGTAGCTCAGTGGGCTGGTCTACAGTGGTTCATCTGTAGCTCAGTGGGCTGGTCTACACGGGTTCATCTGTAGCTCAGTGGGCTGGTCTACACGGGTTCATCTGTAGCTCAGTGGGCTGGTCTACACTGGTTCATCTGTAGCTCAGTGGGCTGGTCTACACTGATTTATCTGTAGCTCAGTGGGCTGGTCTACAGTGGTTCATCTGTAGCTCAGTGGGCTGGTCTACACTGGTTCATCTGTAGCTCAGTGGGCTGGTCTACACTGGTTCATCTGTAACTCAGTGGGCTGGTCTACAGTGGTTCATCTGTAGCTCAGTGGGCTGGTCTACACTGGTTCATCTGTAGCTCAGTGGGCTGGTCTACAGTGGTTCATCTGTAGCTCAGTGGGCTGGTCTACACTGGTTCATCTATAGCTCAGTGGGCTGGTCTACAGTGGTTCATCTGTAGCTCAGTGGGCTGGTCTACACTGGTTCATCTGTAGCTCAGTGGGCTGGTCTACAGTGGTTCATCTGTAGCTCAGTGGGCTGGTCTACAGTGGTTCATCTGTAGCTCAGTGGGCTGGTCTACACTGGTTCATCTATAGCTCAGTGGGCTGGTCTACAGTGGTTCATCTGTAGCTCAGTGGGCTGGTCTACACTGGTTCATCTGTAGCTCAGTGGGCTGGTCTACACTGGTTCATCTGTAGCTCAGTGGGCTGGTCTACACTGGTTCATCTGTAGCTCAGTGGGCTGGTCTACACTGATTTATCTGTAGCTCAGTGGGCTGGTCTACACTGGTTCATCTGTAGCTCAGTGGGCTGGTCTACAGTGGTTCATCTGTAGCTCAGTGGGCTGGTCTACAGTGGTTCATCTGTAGCTCAGTGGGCTGGTCTACACTGGTTCATCTGTAGCTTAGTGGGCTGGTCTACACTGGTTCATCTGTAGCTCAGTGGGCTGGTCTACACTGGTTCATCTGTAGCTCAGTGTGCTGGTCTACATGTCACACATAATGATCATTTTTAAGCTAATAATGAGGGACTTGAGGGAAAACATGGGCTGGTATGACAGTCTGGTCCCAGTCGGTCTGGTCCCAGTCGGTCTGGTCCCAGTCGGTCCCTGTTGTGATGGGGAACAGGTACGTACTCTCTGTTGTGATGGGAAACGGGTACGTACTCTCTGTTGTGATGGGGAACAGGTACGTACTCTCTGTTGTGATGGGGAACGGGTACGTACTCTCTGTTGTGATGGGGAACGGGTACATACTCTCTGGTTTGATGGGGAACAGGTACGTACTCTCTGTTGTGATGGGGAACGGGTACGTACTCTCTGTTGTGATGGGGAACAGGTACGTACTCTCTGTTGTGATGGGGAACGGGTACGTACTCTCTGTTGTGATGGGGAACAGGTATGTACTCTCAGTTGTGATGGGAAACGGGTACGTACTCTCTGTTGTGATGGGGAACGGGTACGTACTCTCTGTTGTGATGGGGAACGGGTACGTACTCTCTGTTGTGATGGGGAACGGGTACGTACTCTCTGTTGTGATGGGGAACGGGTACGTACTCTCTGTTGAGATGGGGAACGGGTACGTACTCTCTGTTGTGATGGGGAACGGGTACGTACTCTCTGTTGTGATGGGGAACAGGTATGTACTCTCTGTTGTGATGGGGAACAGGTATGTACTCTCAGTTGTGATGGGGAACGGGTACGTACTCTCTGTTGTGATGGGGAACGGGTACGTACTCTCTGTTGTGATGGGGAACGGGTACGTACTCTCTGTTGTGATGGGGAACGGGTACGTACTCTCTGTTGTGATGGGGAACGGGTACGTACTCTCTGTTGTGATGGGGAACGGGTACGTACTCTCTGTTGTGATGGGGAACGGGTACGTACTCTCTGTTGTGATGGGGAACGGGTACGTACTCTCTGTTGTGATGGGGAACGGGTACGTACTCTCTGTTGTGATGGGGAACGGGTACGTACTCTCTGTTGTGATGGGGAACGGGTACGTATTCTCTGTTGTAAATGGGGAACGGGTACGTACTCTGTTGTGATGGGGAACGGGTACGTACTCTGTTGTGATGGGGAACGGGTACGTACTCTGTTGTGATGGGGAACGGGTACGTACTCTCTGTTGTGATGGGGAACGGGTACGTACTCTCTGTTGTAATGGGGAACGGGTACGTACTCTCTGTTGTGATGGGGAACGGGTACGTACTCTCTGTTGTGATGGGGAACGGGTACGTACTCTCTGTTGTGATGGGGAACGGGTACGTACTCTCTGTTGTGATGGGGAACGGGTACGTACTCTCTGTTGTGATGGGGAACGGGTACGTACTCTCTGTTGTGATGGGGAACAGGTACGTATTCTTTGTTGTGATGGGGAACAGGTACGTACTCTGTTGTGATGGGGAACGGGTACATACTCTCTGTTGTGATGGGGAACAGGTATGTATTCTCTGTTGTGATGGGGAACAGGTACGTACTCTGTTGTGATGGGGAACAGGTACGTACTCTGTTGTGATTGGGAACAGGTACGTACTCTCTGTTGTGATGGGGAACGGGTACGTACTCTCTGTTGTGATGGGGAACGGGTACGTACTCTCTGTTGTGATGGGTAACGGGTACGTACTCTCTGTTGTGATGGGGAACAGGTATGTACTCTCTGTTGTGATGGGGAACGGGTACGTACTCTCTGTTGTGATGGGGAACAGGTACGTACTCTCTGTTGTGATGGGGAACGGGTACGTACTCTCTGTTGTGATGGGGAACGGGTACATACTCTCTGTTGTGATGGGGAACGGGTACGTACTCTCTGTTGTGATGGGGAACAGGTACGTACTCTCTGTTGTGATGGGGAACGGGTACGTACTCTCTGTTGTGATGGGGAACGGGTACGTACTCTCTGTTGTGATGGGGAACGGGTACGTACTCTCTGTTGTGATGGGGAACGGGTACGTACTCTCTGTTGTGATGGGGAACGGGTACGTACTCTCTGTTGTGATGGGGAACGGGTACGTACTCTCTGTTGTGATGGGGAACAGGTATGTATTCTCTGTTGTGATGGGGAACAGGTACGTACTCTGTTGTGATGGGGAACGGGTACGTACTCTCTGTTGTGATGGGGAACAGGTATGTATTCTCTGTTGTGATGGGGAACAGGTACGTACTCTGTTGTGATGGGGAACAGGTACGTACTCTGTTGTGATGGGGAACAGGTACGTACTCTGTTGTGATGGGGAACGGGTACGTACTCTCTGTTGTGATGGGGAACAGGTATGTACTCTCTATCCATGGGAAAATACAAATAAAGTGATTCTGTGGTTCTGTGCATTTAATGCATTTGTGCTGTGGTGTTTATGAGTACATTAATCATTCATCAATAAATCCACATGACACTAATAATTTATAAAGCTCTATTTTATTAAGTTGTAATCAAGTGGGGGAGTTTGATCATAAACACCTGAAGAACTGAAGCTTGGTTTTATCATTCTTTTAGAAAAACCAAACACTTGTGTGTATGACAGGGATGATGTGTTGGAGGCTGACAGGGTACACTTTAAGAAAATTAGGTGCTACCTAGAACCAGAAAAGGTTAATCTGTTGTCCCCATAGGAGAACTCTTTGAAAATAACTATTTTTGTTTCCAAGTGGAACCCTTCCACTAATATCTTTCCACTAAGGTTCTATGTGGAACATTTTCACCACTGACAAGTTCTTAGTAAAACCTCTTTCACTCCAAAGGGTTCTACCTTGAACCAAAAAGTGTTATCTATGGGGACAAACAAAGAACCCTTTTAGTTGTAAAGGTACAGAGACATGCGTGCTGCTGCCTGGGTTCACTGCAGACTGAGGCTGCGTACCAAATTGCACTCTATTCCCTATATAGTGGACTACTTTTGGCCATGGACCCTGGTCAAATTGAATGCACTATAAAGAGAATAGGGTGCTACAGCAGCTAGAGGGTTAAAAGTAGAGCGGTGTGTTCTGCTGCCAGGGTCCACTGCAGGCAGACAGAGACACAGCCTACTACTTTAAGCTGGCTGTCTGTCTGCCGGTGAACATTGGCTCTGAGGGGAGCAGAGCTAGAAATGATTTGTGAGCTCAGTGTGCTGTTTCCCAAATGGCACCAATTGGGCTCTGGACAAACATAGTGCACTATATTGGGAATAGGGTGCCATTTGGGATGTCGATCAGTGTTCTGCATCCATTACGGCTTCTTCTCACAGAAGCCATGACCTCCAAGACGCCTTGTCTATGGAGCATTTAGAAAACATTTGTCTCTCAATTTAGAACAGCTTTCTGAATGAAATAGAAGGGAAAGTGTGTCATGGTGGGTTAGAGATGAAGCTGTGGGGTTTCTGGCTGAGAGAAAGGAATAAAAGGTCAATATGTCAAATATATCTCTGCTTAAAGGGGCAATCTGCCATAGCGACATCCGTTATTATTTTGATTAATTCCCATTGAAATGCCTCATTAGCTTGGTTCAACTGTCATACCACATCAGAACCCAAAATATAAGCTTTTTTTTACTCCACAATGTAATTGTAAACAAACACTGTATATCCTCAAAACATGGTTAAAACTATCATTGATCTAAAGCACATATGTCAGAGTCAAGGCCCGCGGGCCACATCCGGCCCGCAAGAAGGTTTTTTACGGCCCCTGGGATGATCTTGATTTATTATTAGAACCGGCCCGCAGCAAGCCGGCAGCCCGCAGATCTTTTACACGCACCAATACTACATTTCCCACAATGCAAAGGTGACGCACCGAGCAGTAGGCTGCTTCATTTCAATATTTATTGGCACAGCAGTCGTCAGCATCACAGTAAAATTAACTTTCAGATACCCATCAAAAATGGCAAAACGGAAGGTGGATACTGAGAACCGGGGGTTTCAAACAAGGTGGGAGTCGGAGTATATGTTCACGAAGGTAGCTGGAAAACCTGTGTGTCTTCTGTGTGGAGAAAGTGTGGCGGTACTGAAAGAGTATAATCTGAGACGACATTATGAAACGAAACACGCGGACAAAAACAAGAATATGGACATGGAACAAAGGCTACAAAAGGCCAGTTTTATTTTGGCAGAAGAGATCGCTAAATCAGCCCGGCCATTTACGGAGGGGGATTTCATCAAAAACTGCATGATTAAAGTTTGTGACGAAGTTTGCCCAGAAAAAAGGCAACTCTTTTTAAATGTGAGTCTGAGCAGAAACACCATTGCCGAGAGAGTAGACCAGTTGTCCATCAATCTAAAAGAGCAGCTTGTGAAAAAGGGAAAAGATTTTATTGCATATTCCTTGGCTGTGGATGAGAGCACCGACATTTCTGACATTGCCCAGTTGTCAATTTTCATCCGCGGAGTGGACTCCAACCTAAGCGTGACAGAGGAGTTTTTGGCTTTACGTCCTATGCATGGCACAACTACGGGGCATGATTTGTATGAAGAGGTGTCAAGATGTGTAAATGAGATGGAGCTGCCTTGGGAAAAACTCGTGGGTTTGACAACCGACGGAGCACCTGCGATGTGTGGACACAGGAGCGGACTGGTGGCGAAGATACGGGAAAAGATGCAAGAGGAAAACGCGACAGGTGAGCTGACAGCTTATCATTGTATCATACACCAGGAAGCGTTGTGCGGTAAAGCCTTGAAAATGGAGCATGTAATGAGCATCATCACGCGCACAGTTAACTTTATCAGAGCCAAAGGTTTGAATCACCGCCAGTTCAAGGCATTTCTGACGGAGTTAGAAACGGAGCATGGTGATTTGCCTTATCACACAGAGGTGCGATGGCTAAGCCAGGGAAAGGTGCTTCAAAGATGTTTCGAGCTTCGTGAGGAGATTTGTCTGTTCTTGGACAGCAAAGGGAAAGACACAACACAACTCCGAGACGAAATGTTTCTGTGTGAAATGGCTTTTCTGTGTGACATTACGAGTCATCTGAATGCAATAAACTTGCAGCTGCAGGGTCGGGATCGTGTCATCTCTGATATGTACAGTACAGTGAAGGCATTTAAAACCAAACTGACTCTGTGGGAGACGCAGATGCGGAAAGAAAATTTGAGCCACTTTCCCAGCTGCCAGACCATGAAAGAGAAGCTCTCTACCAGTGCGTTCCCGAGCACACAGTTGGCTGATAAAATAGGTATGCTTGCCGCTGACTTTCGACGCCGATTTGCTGACTTTGAAGCACAAAAAAGCAGGTTGGAACTGCTCGGTAACCCATTTGCTGTTGACGTGGAAAGCTCACCACCAAACCTCCAAATGGAGTTGATTGACCTCCAATGCAATGATGCACTGAGGGCAAAATATGCGGCAGTGGGTGCTGCGGAGTTCGCCCGTTTCCTCCCCGGCACAATGCCCCAGCTGCGCATCCAGGCTGCTCAAACGTTGTCTATGTTTGGCAGCACATACCTGTGTGAACAACTGTTTTCTTTGATGAACCTGAACAAAACATCACACAGAAGTCGACTTACTGCTGAACACCTCCACTCAATTCTGAGGATTTCTTCAGCTCAGAGCCTTACCCCGAACATTGATGAACTTGTGGAAAAGATGGGACACCACCAAGTATCACCCTCAACCTCAAACAAGTGAACATTACTGTGCAATCACATATTTAGAGTTTTTACTCAGTTCAAGTTTAAAAGTTAAAATTTAATATTTGTTTTCACTGCATGTTACTCCTCCTTAAACAAAGTGTTGTTTTTGATTAATAGATTTTTGCACTTTATTTTTTTGTATTTCAATCCAATTATATTTTAAAAATATTTCAGTTGAGTGGATGATAGAAAATTGCTATTATTGTTTTTTCTTTGAAGTAAATTTAGCCCACTTTTGCTAAAATAGAAAATATAGTCTACTGATGGTGCCTTGAATACCGGTTTCTTTCATTTAATGTTCATGTTATGGGGATATTTATATAAAGGAAATTTGTCTTTTGTGTCTGTTGAAAATTAAAGATTACTGACAGAGCCATAAGAAAATATTGCTTTATTTATCTGATCATATTGTAATATATTTGTTAGGTTTTCAGTAGGTTCAATTAGGTTCACTAGACTATATGCGTCATTTAAAAAATTTTCAATGAACATTCGAACAGTCCGGCCCTCGTCTTGTAGCTGATTTTTTTATTTGGCCCTCCGTCCATTTGACTTTGACACCCCTGATCTAAAGGATGGCCAGTCCTTGCATCCATAGCTCTGTCTACACATTGAGAATAGTCACATATTGTATCTCGAGTCTCATCCCTTAGCTGTTTACCAAATCAGTGGCAGGGTGTTCCTTTGTTGTTGTTTGAACTCCAGATTGCCTCTTTAATAACTCTATGACTATGTGCTCACAGCAAAACAGCAATGGTTAGGCCTTGTAGAAAATATATATTATACTGTACCTGTCAGAGAACCTAGCACAAAACAATGGGTTCGGTGCTTAGATGGGTGAGAACAAGGGGTGTTTGTGTTTAGATGTACTTGAATCTGTCAGCACAGAACATTACTGCTTTGTAGCTATTGAAATCAGTACCTATACAACAGTGTTCCCCAAAAACAGAACATGCCTGTCGCTTGTTGACTGAAAATCACTACAATTTAACTTGTTCAGCTGGCTATAATACTTTGAAGATAATTCATTATGCAACAACTGTCCTGTGTCAATAGAAAGAAAGGAATTTATCACAACACCCTTGAAACATTCTCACACTTCATCTTTTGCTTTGGAACTTTAAGTGAAACAGATGGGAAGAGAGGGGGGATAGATAGATAATTAGACAGTAGAGAGGGAGAGGGAGAGAGAGAGAGAGAGAATACAATATGAGGAGAGGTACACAATGGGAGATATTGCCATTCAGTGAAGACAATGTATCTGTCCAATAATCACTGTGGTGGGCTTGAATGTTTTGTGTTCAAGCTAGATTGGAATGGATTGTTTGATGAAGCTACTATTGAACACAAAACAACATATCTATCATCTTCATAGGCCCATGTTTAAAACATACAAGTACTGTATACACACTGTACATTCTAGGTTTCCTCTGTAAACAACAAGCAGCAGTGTAGCTCCCTAACTAATACAGTAGATCTGTGTACTGGCATTGCACTGGAGCTTCAATATGGTTTAATCCATTGATACATGTTAAATAAATACACATTGTTTGTAGCTGCCTGGAGGGGTGAACATTTACAATGCAACGTTCATTAAAGCATTAACTTATTTCATTACAAAAATGTAGAACGCTAGAGCGGAAATGTATATTAGACGTGTACAAGACAGCTCAAACTATATTAAATTACACAGAGTAGCAGCTCACTATGTTGCCATGTTCTTTAGCTCTTTCTGTCTCTGTGGTCATTTTATAGCAAAAGCCACATTTTAATACTGTACATTATAGGTGCGTTCGTAAATTCACTTTAGAGTGTCAGAGTGCACTCGGAGTGTGCTTTGAGTGTTTGTAAATTCAGAGTGTTGTCAGATTGTCCGTTCATAACTTCAGTGTTTCGATCTCGGAGCGTTCAGAGTGCACACTGGACACTCTGGCCGAGGTGTAGGGTTGATCTGAGCATTCTGACTTTACATCGGCCTTCAAGCTCCCAAGCCAACTGGCTAAACTTGCTTAGCTTGCTTGCTAGCTACTTCCAGACACAAATGAGAGAACACTTCACTCTGAACATGTTACTCACCCTTGCAGAGCTGCTATTAGTGCTAGAGTGTTTCCATGTTATCAAGAGGGTTAGTGACTGTAACTGTGTTACTGGCAACAATTTAATTCAGTTTTTTAGCCAATGTTTACTTAAATCTGTCATAACAACTGAGTTTAGGCAGTTCGTAAATTCATAAATGATTCTGCGCTCTGGCACTCTCCAACCAGAGTGTTCTGAATTTCGAAGTAAGTTGCCATGGTGAATTTACTAACGCACCCTAAATCAGGCCAGTCCTCAAGTGCCACAGTGTCTGTTGCTTAGTAACGGATGATATGGACCAGGAGAGCAGACACTCTCTGCAATCAATGACAGAAATGTATCAGTTAAGGACCAAAGAAAGGAAAATCTGTGGCCCTCAAGGACTGCTCAGAGATCCTGCCTTACATCTTTATCTGTACACTTAAAACCAAGCAGTGTAGTGCAGTGTTTCCCCTTCTACTATTACTTAGGCGGGGTGCCCCACTCTCATTCATCTGTATCCTTAACTCTGTTGCCCCCACCACCAGCCTCAATTTAGTTTATCTTCAGTTGGATTCTATAAAAACATGTATGGTTTTAGCAGCCTTTGTTGAAGATTCCCCTGGTCTAGACTAGTCTGGTCTGTTCTAATGGAGTCTACTACTAGTCTAAGGGCTCCATGGACTCTGGCTCTGTGTCCATACAGGTCTCCCAGGGGTTGATCTGGGCAGGTCTAATCTGATCTACTACTACTAGTCTAAGGGCTCCATGGAGTCTGGCTCTGCGTCCATACAGGTCTCCCAGGGGTTGATCTGGGCAGGTCTAATCTGATCTACTACTACTAGTCTAAAGGCTCCATGGAGTCTGGCTCTGCGTCCATACAGGTCTCCCAGGGGTTGATCTGGGCAGGTCTAATCTGATCTACTACTACTAGTCTAAGGGCTCCATGGAGTCTGGCTCTGCGTCCATACAGGTCTCCCAGGGGTTGATCTGGGCAGGTCTAATCTGATCTACTACTACTAGTCTAAGGGCTCCATGGAGTCTGGCTCTGCGTCCATACAGGTCTCCCAGGGGTTGATCTGGGCAGGTCTAATCTGATCTACTACTACTAGTCTAAAGGCTCCATGGAGTCTGGCTCTGCGTCCATACAGGTCTCCCAGGGGTTGCGTGGCATCTGGGGCATGGAGAGGATCAACAGGCTGAGACCACTGAAGACCAGGAGGACGAAGGAGGTGCAGGCACATTCAAACGACCAGGAGTAGTAGTACTGTTCCCAGACGGTCTCCTCGCTGTCAATCATCCGCTTGGTGGAGTTCCGCATCACCTCAACAGAGATGATGATGCAGAGACCTAGAGGGAGAAGGGTTACAGGTGAGGATGGATGGATGGGCAGACGGACGGACGGATGGAGAGACAGAAAGGACAAACTAACGAACAAATGAACAAATAACTGATGTACCTGGATGGACAGGCAGAAACATGTACAATGTTCTTTGTAGTCATGCCTGATGTATGACGTGACATCTCAGTCAAAGTAGATGTGTCTGACCTGCGAAGGCAAAGAACATCCCAGCAGGCCTCAGCAGGTAGTCCCTCCCCTTCCCGAAGGAGCACACGACACACAGCGACCCCAGGGTCATAAAGGCCAGGCTGAACACAGCAATGGCCGCTGCTGAGAGGTTGTACTCTGAGAGTGAGAGAGAGAGAGAGAACCTGGATTTTTTTCAGTGGAGAGAAAATGTTCTGGAATGGGGAGATACTACCTCAACTTGTCCAAAAAGAACACATATTCCCATTTTTCTGTTGCAAAACGTTTTGCTACGGTGTGCCTTACATGGCCATGGCCAGTTTAACATTGTTTATGACAGTGCTAATGAGTCAACTTTGAGGTTTTGTATTGTAATGTTGTGTATTGTTATGCTAGAAAGAAGGATCCTCAAGTCAAGCATTCCGGAGGATCTGGGGCCCTCAATCTGTTTCTTTCCATCTTGATAACCAACCAAAAATCATTCAGTTCTTACTGTAATCCATCTCCCATTCTAAGGCATTGGAACTCCCACTAACCCATCCCCCTCCAATTAACCTTAATCAGCATGAAGAGAATACAGCAGAGAGCCCTCTTGAACAGTGTCTTCGTTAACCATCACTGACTATATAGTTAGCCTGCTTGAACCAGCAGACTGAATGGTGTGATCCCCACTGTTTCACTGAGCTCAGCATTCAGTCTGGTTTAACCATGCTACAATACACTAAAACCGTCTATTAGCACTGCTTCTAGGAGAGGAGTGATGAAGAAAGAAGACTTGTCTCCAGGTGACTCATCCTCTCTAACCCCCCTCCAATCCTCCAGGCCCTTGTACAGATTACGATAAGCCAGGGCTCACTTTCCCGTCGTAAGTAGCAGGAGAGCATGGAGCGTGAAATAAGCGTTATCGTTCCACTCAAGTAGCTACTTTTGTCATGGCTTGGCTGTGGAGAGACACAGAGGGAGACATACAATCTGTGTCTACATGCATAACCTCAGACGTTACGGTGGGCTGCCTCTGCCTGTGATACCGACCTGCTAGGGATTCTTATGGATGCGTCCCAAATGGCACCCTCTTCCTTATATACAGTAGTGCACTACTTTTGACTAGAGTCCGTAAAGAGACATTTGGGACATAGGCACAGCCAATAGGTCCACAGGGCAAAGTGACGTTTTCAACTAAATTCACGCAAGCAGGGATGAGAGGGGACGGAAGCAACCTTTCCTCCGTTAAAAGCAGTGCAGAATCCTGATTTCAACCAATAAGTGTAACGTCTGCTTCCAACTCACACTCTCAAACACATAGATCCCCTGAACGCAGCTCACTCTCCAGATCCCAATCACCTGAATTCTGATCATCTGTTCACACACCCGTATGTCATTATCACACACTATTTAGTTCAGTTATTTGCACCCAATCATTGTGAGGTATTGTTTGTTATATGGCGCTCTGGTTTCCCCGTAATGTACTCCTCCTGTGTATGATAGTGTTGCCTGCCTCACTAACGGAGCCTTTTGCCTATTCCCTACCTGTACTTTAGCCTATCAGATTTCCTGTTATCAACCTACTGCCTGATCTCCCGGACGACGTTACTAGCCTATTCCCTACCTGTACTTTAGCCTATCAGATTTCCTGTTATCAACCTACTGCCTGATCTCCTGGACTACGTTACTAGCCTATTCCCTACCTGTACTTTAGCCTATCAGATTTCCTGTTATCAACCTACTGCCTGATCTCCTGGACTACGTTACTAGCCTATTCCCTACCTGTACTTTAGCCTATCAGATTTCCTGTTATCAACCTACTGCCTGATCTCCTGGACTACGTTACTAGCCTTTTCCCTGCCAGTACTGTTGCCTTTTTGGACCCCCTGTGTATGACCTGCCTGCCCCTGGACCCAGCTACCTGCCTAATGGTGTGGTCCTTCACAATAAACACCTGCTGTGCCCTGCGCTTGAAACCAGCTCTCTGTCTCCCATCGTGTTCATTACAATAAGGACACACATAGTTAAAACATGTTTCATTAGAACTGGGTTCCAGCTCCTGTACTAATGTCACCAGTCAACTCCATTGCACTCAAAAGTTACTTCACCTTCAACCAGTAAATCCTGCTGATGGCTAGCCATGCTAGGTTTCTACCTGTCTGTCTTAATGAGTGTTGTCATGCTTATAGCATACTCTGCACACAACAATGTATATTTGTAAGGGGTCTGCAGTAGTCTCCTAGAATAGCATCTGTTTTGAGGAGAGCAATGTGAGATGCGGAAAGATCTCGTTTTTTCCCCTGACGCGGGGATAATAACTAATAGCATGCGTGTGTGTGTGTGTGTGTGTGAGAAAGGGAAAGGGAGAGAGAAAGGGTTCGCCAATCACAGAGGGTACCATCATGTCTGTGTTTTGACTGAATGTGTTTTATTGTCATGCTGAGAGCCCAATGAGCAGTCCCATAGACACATAGTATACATCTCATTCCTATTCACCATGCCTCCCCCTCAACAGCATAGGCCCCTCATTGCTTGAAAACAAGGATTAACAGTTCTGATATTTAAGGAAATGCACCATATTTGAGGGAATTGTACTCATGTATTACTCAATTTACAACTCAAAACTAAAGTTGTAAATTGCTTAAAATCGCCACAGTGGTGAATCTGACCGAATGTATTTAAAAAAAATTTGCACTGTGGCTCATTCACCGGAAGCCTGTAACGAAGGAGAGAGAACTCACCTTTCTGAGTTTTGGCTTCGAACCCTTTGGCCTCTTCTTCCTTAGTGAAGTGTTTGAAGTAGGAGCAGTTCTTGGCTGCGGAGGGAAAGAGATGAAAACATTTATTGAAGTGGGTGCAGGTGCATGGTGGCTCTGGGTTGTAATCAGCCTCCCAATGCTCCAGCACTACCAATGAGCCTGGCAGCCATTTTATTTTTTTAAAGACCACTTCCGTGGTTGCCGTCGCACCGTGAGGTCTTCTAGGCAGAGGGCTCTGTAAATGTTGTAATTCATTTTTTAATTTTTTTGTGTCATTATTAAAATCCATTTGGGGGGTTTGACTCCTCTGGGGGTTGATCACATACATCTCGTGGTCTTGACTCTCAGAGTTGAAGAATTGGGATGAAAAGTCTATATTTTTGGCTTATAGCTAGCTAGCTGTTTGGATTTAAATAATGCAGCCATGGCTTTATGGTTTCATCTGTCAGGAAGAATAACAACAGGTACAGCATGCTGTGTCCAGAGATGGCAGAATAGTTTGGATCATTTCATCATTAATAAACATTACTTCAAAAACTTTGCCTAAAATCCCGTGTTTCTGTGTCAAACGTTTTTTAAGTCCATAACCATTTGTGTGAGGTTTTTACTTTTGTTTCAAAGTAGATTTATTTAAGATTACCAAGAAACACTCTGTGTGGCCCTGATTTAGCCCACTGCAGTAAAAGTTTAACTGCTGCCAAGATGTGGTGGCTTTCGTGCGCTTTTCAGCAGCTGTGGCATCACCCAAGGTGGGTGCTATATGTTTGGCAATGTAAGACCAGTACCTACAGAGGAGCGGGTCCTATGGAGGACCAGTACCTACAGAGGAGCGGGTCCTGTGGAGGACCAGTACCTACAGAGGAGCGGGTCCTATAGAGGACCAGTACCTACAGAGGAGCGGGTCCTATGGAGGACCAGTACCTACAGAGGAGCGGGTCCTGTGGAGGACCAGTACCTACAGAGGAGCGGGTCCTGTGGAGGACCAGTACCTACAGAGGAGCGGGTCCTGTGGAGGACCAGTACCTACAGAGGAGCGGGTCCTATGGAGGACCAGTACCTACAGAGGAGCGGGTCCTGTGGAGGACCAGTACCTACAGAGGAGCGGGTCCTGTGGAGGACCAGTACCTACAGAGGAGCGGGTCCTATGGAGGACCAGTACCTACGGAGGATTGGGTCCTGTGGAGGACCAGTACCTACGGAGGATTGGGTCCTATGGAGGACCAGTACCTACAGAGGAGCGGGTCCTATGGAGGACCAGTACCTAGAGAGGAGCGGGTCCTGTGGAGGACCAGTACCTACAGAGGAGCGGGTCCTATGGAGGACCAGTACCTACAGAGGAGCGGGTCCTGTGGAGGACCAGTACCTACAGAGGAGCGGGTCCTATGGAGGACCAGTACCTACAGAGGAGCGGGTCCTGTGGAGGACCAGTACCTACAGAGGAGCGGGTCCTGTGGAGGACCAGTACCTACAGAGGAGCGGGTCCTATAGAGGACCAGTACCTACAGAGGAGCGGGTCCTGTGGAGGACCAGTACCTACAGAGGAGCGGGTCCTATGGAGGACCAGTACCTACAGAGGAGCGGGTCCTGTGGAGGACCAGTACCTACAGAGGAGCGGGTCCTGTGGAGGACCAGTACCTACAGAGGAGCGGGTCCTGTGGAGGACCAGTACCTACAGAGGAGCGGGTCCTATGGAGGACCAGTACCTACAGAGGAGCGGGTCCTGTGGAGGACCAGTACCTACAGAGGAGCGGGTCCTGTGGAGGACCAGTACCTACAGAGGAGCGGGTCCTATGGAGGACCAGTACCTACGGAGGATTGGGTCCTGTGGAGGACCAGTACCTACGGAGGATTGGGTCCTATGGAGGACCAGTACCTAGAGAGGAGCGGGTCCTATGGAGGACCAGTACCTACAGAGGAGCGGGTCCTATGGAGGACCAGTACCTACAGAGGAGCGGGTCCTGTGGAGGACCAGTACCTACAGAGGAGCGGGTCCTATGGAGGACCAGTACCTACAGAGGAGCGGGTCCTGTGGAGGACCAGTACCTACAGAGGAGCGGGTCCTGTGGAGGACCAGTACCTACAGAGGAGCAGGTCCTATGGAGGACCTGACCGTCGGAGAAGCAGATGTGGTGCTCTGATGAAGCGCTACAGGTCTGTTTGTCAGATTGTCTTTGTTTCTCTCTGGCTGGACCATCGATGTCCCCTCCCCTGAAGGTACACTGCATTTCCAATCCAAACTGCCTCAACTCACAGCCTTTCATCACAAACCAAATATAGACATTCAATCTCCATCTCTACTATCTCAATTTAAATGTGTTGTTTTCTGTTTTGATTTTTATGCACTGAGATTATTTCTGAAAATTAAATAAATAATTATTTTTATTAAACCCATAGAAAATTTAAATCCAATTTGAGATCTCTTCTTTATCACCTCTAATTTGCATAGCCAACATTTTTTGATTATTTTGTCATACTCATGTTACTTTGATTACTTGATTACTTTGTCATTATCATGTTTTGCTCCAGAGAAATAACCATGTATAATCTTAGATTTGAATCACTCTGATTAAATATGTCTAAATTCTCTTAATCTAAGAAAATTCTCTGCACAGAGTGATGGAGAGGTATGGTCTGTTTCCTATCTCCCTGGACAGAGTGATGGAGAGTTATGGTCTGTTTCCTATCTCCCTGGACAGAGTGATGGAGAGGTATGGTCTGTTTCCTATCTCCCTGCACAGAGTAACAGAGAGGTATGGTCTGTTTCCTATCTCCCTGGACAGAGTGATGGAGAGGTATGGTCTGTTTCCTATCTCCCTGGACTGAGTGATGGAGAGGTATGGTCTGTTTCCTATCTCCCTGGACAGAGTGATGGAGAGGTATGGTCTGTTTCCTATCTCCCTGGACAGAGTGATGGAGAGGTATGGTCTGTTTCCTATCTCCCTGGACTGAGTGATGGAGAGGTATGGTCTGTTTCCTATCTCCCTGGACAGAGTGATGGAGAGGTATGGTCTGTTTCCTATCTCCCTGGACAGAGTGATGGAGAGTTATGGTCTGTTTCCTATCTCCCTGGACAGAGTGATGGAGAGGTATGGTCTGTTTCCTATCTCCCTGGACTGAGTGATGGAGAGGTATGGTCTGTTTCCTATCTCCCTGCACAGAGTGATGGAGAGGTATGGTCTGTTTCCATGGACAGAGTGATGGAGAGGTATGGTCTGTTTCCTATCTCCCTGGACAGAGTGATGGAGAGGTATGGTCTGTTTCTTATCTCACTGGACAGTGATGGAGAGGTATGGTCTGTTTCCATGGACAGAGTGATGGAGAGGTATGGTCTGTTTCCTATCTCCCTGGACTGAGTGATGGAGAGGTATGGTCTGTTTCCTATCTCCCTGGACTGAGTGATGGAGAGGTATGGTCTGTTTCCTATCTCCCTGCACAGAGGGATGGAGAGGTATGGTCTGTTTCCTATCTCCCTGTACAGAGTGATGGAGAGGTATGGTCTGTTTCCTATCTCCCTGGACAGTGATGGAGAGGTATGGTCTGTTTCCCTGGACAGAGTGATGGAGAGGTATGGTCTGTTTCCCTGGACAGAGTGATGGAGAGGTATGGTCTGTTTCCCTGGACAGAGTGATGGAGAGGTATGGTCTGTTTCCTTGGGCAGAGTGATGGAGAGGTATGGTCTGTTTCCCTGGGCAGAGTGATGGAGAGGTATGGTCTGTTTCCCTGGGCAGAGTGATGGAGAGGTATGGTCTGTTTCCCTGGACAGAGTGATGGAGAGGTATGGTCTGTTTCCTTGGGCAGAGTGATGGAGAGGTATGGTCTGTTTCCCTGGACAGAGTGATGGAGAGGTATGGTCTGTTTCCCTGGACATTGTGATGGAGAGGTTTGGTATGTTTCTCTGGACAGAGTGATGGAGAGGTATGGTATGTTTCCTTGGGCAGAGTGATGGAGAGGTATGGTCTGTTTCCCTGAACAGAGTGATGGAGAGGCATGGTCTGTTTCCCTGGACAGAGTGATGGAGAGGTATGGTCTGTTTCCCTGGACATTGTGATGGAGAGGTTTGGTATGTTTCTCTGGACAGAGTGTTGGAGAGGTATGGTCTGTTTCCCTGGACAGAGTGATGGAGAGGTATGGTCTGTTTCCCTGGACACAGTGATGGAGCGGTTTGCATGTATAGACCAAGGAGACCCCTCTCCCTCTATCCCCTCTACTCTTCTTCCCTCCTCTTCCCCTCTACCTCTTTCCCCTATCCTCTGCTCTCTTGTTTGTTCCCCAGGATGGAAAATAACTAAAGACGTAGCTTAGCAACAGGCTGCTCTGTTTTTTTGCTGGTGTGTATTTTCAAGTAAAGGCCCTTCGAATGGGACAGGAAGGGGAGGGGGGCAGTGGAGAAGATGCTGAGGTTAGAGCATGCCCAAGCTTTCATGCCTGAATATCAGCTCCATTTGGCTAGCCTATTTCCATCAGAGAGGTGATTGTATTGTATATGTGCCTGTGTCAATGCAGGCCGGAAGAGAAGACTTGTAGTAAGATATACTAGGTCTGACACTTAAACTGAGGATATACTGTGGTTCTGCTTTATCTTGCTGTATCTTGGCAGAACCACTGCTTCTATCCAGGAGACTGCATGTATCACTTTAATCCAGCTAGATATCATATTGTACAAGCAGCTGAATGTTGTCTCTTTAACCAGCTAGATATCATATTGTACAAGCAGCTGAATGTTGTCTCTTTAACCCAGCTAGATATCATATTGTACAAGCAGCTGAATGTTGTCTCTTTAATCCAGCTAGATATCATATTGTACAAGCAGCTGAATGTTGTCTCTTTAACCAGCTAGATATCATATTGTACAAGCAGCTGAATGTTGTCTCTTTAACCAGCTAGATATCATATTGTACAAGCAGCTGAATGTTGTCTCTTTAACCCAGCTAGATATCATATGTACACACAGCTGAATGTTGCCTCTTTAACCCAGCTAGATATCATATTGTACAAGCAGCTAAATGTTGTCTCTTTAATCCAGCTGATATCATATTTTACAAGCAGCTGAACGTTGTCTCTTTAACCCAGATAGATATCATACTGTACACACAGCTGAATGTTATCCTGGTCTCAGACCTGTTGGTGCTGTAAAGCCAACAATTGTGGCCACTGTGGTACAGGAGCACAAACAGGTATGGGATCAGGCTAAATGTTTACCTCTCCTGGGACTGGAACTAGGAGTATGACTAAACATACACAACTGTTTAAAGTAGAGAAGGTAAAGAAAGGCAGTTTCATCAGGCTATAGAGCCCTCAAACTCACCTCTGAACTGTTTTTTTATTGTTGCTCTCCAATCAGGGACTGATTTACACCTGGTAAACCAGGTGTGTGCAATTACTTATCAGGTAGAACAGAAAACCAGTAGGCTCCGGTTCTTGTAAGGTAAGTGATGAATAGCCCTGCTCTAGAGGCACCCTTGCTTTGTGTTGCCAACCACTGAGAGAGATACTCTTTGCCAATACAACAGCACTCAACACATATACTGTACATAGGCTGTGAAGACTCACATGCTGCTGATATGTGAGATTCTGGGGATAATATTTTGGGGCCGTATCATTGACCTTGTGGTTAATAAGGGAACTTCATTCCAGTGAGGTAGGCAATTAGGAGGTGGTCTCGCCTGTCAGTTTCGGTTTTCATTCCTCCATTAGACCTCATCCTCTTCTTTCTCTATCCTCCCTATTCATCTTCCTGTTTCCTCTACACCCTTCTCCAGGCTGTATCATAACCGGCCGTGATTGGGAGTCCCATAGGGCGGCACACAATTGGCCCAGCGTCGTCCAGGTTTGGCCGGGGTAGGCCGTCATTGTAAATAAGAATTTGTTCTTAACTGACTTGCCTAGTTAAATAAAGATTTAAAAAATATAATCCTTCTTCTCCTCCCCCTCCTATCCTCCCGATATTCCTCTTCATCTCCCTCTTCCCCCCTCCTTCATTCTTCTTTCTTTCCTCTCCTCCTCATCCATCTTCTTCCTTCCTCCTCTTCACTCGTCCTTTACCCTCTTAGCTCATACTACATCCTCTTCACTCATACTACATCCTCTTCCTTTCCCTCTGCCTCTCTCGACAATGGATGTGGTGTCCTAGACATGAGGTAATGGTCTTCAAAATGAATGGACTTTTAACAGGAGGTTTACTTGTGTTTTCTACTCTTTCCAATCAAAGTGGAAAGAAGTCCACTACCTTCTGCCCTCAATTTAACCCCTGGAAATGGCTTCCTTCTGGTAGCAGTGCTTAAGGGGAGATGGCATTGTCAACAGGAGAACAGTGGCTGTATGCGAGGGAATGGTGAGGGGAAAATGGTTATTTTTAAGTCCAGGTGCAGAATGACCATCAGATTCTGGGTCAATGTGAATCGGGGTGCTTTTAAAAAGGCTGACCCGCAGCAAGCATTCATAACTGGGTCGCAATGGCCTAGGATGGTACTCAGGGGTGTGTGTGTCTGTGCGTGTGTGTGTAATTTTAATGGCATGACCCTCCTCAGAGAACAAAGTTACAATCTATGGTTTAGTTCAAAATAAAAACAAGTCCCATTACTACAGTTGTCCTCTTACTATCTTACTTTATCACCACCTTCACCACCACGGTCACCCTTACCATCACCACCACCGTCACTATCACCACCACCACCCACACCGTCACCATTACCACCACCACCAAAATCACCGTCACCACCACTGAATCCACACACCTGCCAGGTTGTTTACTGAATGCTACAGTATGTTGCTCACACACACACATGCACACACACAACCCCCTGCTGTCAGCTAGTCTAGGCTCCGTGCCAAGAACCAGGACAAGCAAACACAAAGCGGAAAAACGGATTAGGTGTTTAAGTGCCAACGTGTTTGCTCAAAGCTACATCTGGGCATTTAAAGAAACTCACCACTTTAGCCCTCACTCACCCTCGACTGAGCAGGCTGAGAAACTGGTGTGAAATTGGGGCCCACTGTCTCATGGCACGTGGGGTGAAGGTGGAGGGGGAGGGGGACGAGGAACTGGAGGCAGGGAGGGTCTGTCTTGCCTGACTGTCTGGGGGAAGGCTTACCTTTTGGAAGGCTGAGGATGAGGGAGGGAGTGAACTGGTAGGGAGAAAGGTACGGGGAGAAAGGGAGGGATGGAGGGAGGGAGGGAAGGAACTGGGAGGGAGGGAAGGAACTGGTAGGGAGGGAGGGAACTGGTAGGGAGAAAGGTACGGGAGGGAGGGAACTGGTAGGGAGGGAGGGAACTGGTAGGGAGAAAGGTACGGGGAGGGAGGAAGGGAATTGGTAGGGAGAAAGGTATGGGGAGGGAACTGGTAGGGAGAAAGGTATGGGGTGGGAGGGAGGGAGGGAGGGAACTGGTAGGGAGAAAGGTACAGGGAGGGAGGGAACTGGTAGGGAGAAAGGGAAGGGAGGGAGGGAGGGAACTGGTAGGGAGAAAGGTACAGGGAGGGAGGGATGGAGGGAGGGAGGGAACTGGTAGGGAGAAAGGTACAGGGAGGGAGGGATGGAGGGAGGGAGGGAAGGAAGAAACACGTAGGGAGAAAGGTACGGGGAGGGAGGGAGGGAGGGAACTGGTAGAGAGAAAGGTACTGGGAGGGAGGGAACTGGTAGAGAGAAAGGTACTGGGAGGGAGGGAACTGGTAGGGAGAAAGGTACGGGGAGGGAGGGAGGGAACTGGTAGGGAGAAAGGTACGGGGAGGGAGGGATGGAGGGAACTGGTAGGGAGAAAGGTACGGGGAGGGAGGGATGGAGGGAACTGGTAGGGAGAAAGGTTCGGGGAGGGAGGGAACTGGTAGGGAGAAAGGTTCGGGGAGGGAGGGGGGGAACTGGTAGGGAGAAAGGTACGGGGAGGGAGGGATGGAGGGAGGGAGGGAGGAAACAGGTAGGGAGAAAGGTACGGGGAGGGAGCGAACTGGTAGGAAGAAGGGAGGGAGGGAAGGAACTGGTAGGGAGGGAGGGAACTGGTAGGGAGAAAGGTACGGGAGGGAGGGAACTGGTAGGGAGGGAGGGAACTGGTAGGGAGAAAGGTACGGGGAGGGAGGAAGGGAATTGGTAGGGAGAAAGGTATGGGGAGGGAACTGGTAGGGAGAAAGGTATGGGGTGGGAGGGAGGGAGGGAGGGAACTGGTAGGGAGAAAGGTACAGGGAGGGAGGGAACTGGTAGGGAGAAAGGGAAGGGAGGGAGGGAGGGAACTGGTAGGGAGAAAGGTACAGGGAGGGAGGGATGGAGGGAGGGAGGGAACTGGTAGGGAGAAAGGTACAGGGAGGGAGGGATGGAGGGAGGGAGGGAAGGAAGAAACACGTAGGGAGAAAGGTACGGGGAGGGAGGGAGGGAGGGAACTGGTAGAGAGAAAGGTACTGGGAGGGAGGGAACTGGTAGAGAGAAAGGTACTGGGAGGGAGGGAACTGGTAGGGAGAAAGGTACGGGGAGGGAGGGAGGGAACTGGTAGGGAGAAAGGTACGGGGAGGGAGGGATGGAGGGAACTGGTAGGGAGAAAGGTACGGGGAGGGAGGGATGGAGGGAACTGGTAGGGAGAAAGGTTCGGGGAGGGAGGGAACTGGTAGGGAGAAAGGTTCGGGGAGGGAGGGGGGGAACTGGTAGGGAGAAAGGTACGGGGAGGGAGGGATGGAGGGAGGGAGGGAGGAAACAGGTAGGGAGAAAGGTACGGGGAGGGAGCGAACTGGTAGGAAGAAGGGAGGGAGGGAAGGAACTGGTAGGGAGGGAGGGAACTGGTAGGGAGAAAGGTACGGGAGGGAGGGAACTGGTAGGGAGGGAGGGAACTGGTAGGGAGAAAGGTACGGGGAGGGAGGAAGGGAATTGGTAGGGAGAAAGGTATGGGGAGGGAACTGGTAGGGAGAAAGGTATGGGGTGGGAGGGAGGGAGGGAGGGAACTGGTAGGGAGAAAGGTACAGGGAGGGAGGGAACTGGTAGGGAGAAAGGGAAGGGAGGGAGGGAGGGAACTGGTAGGGAGAAAGGTACAGGGAGGGAGGGATGGAGGGAGGGAGGGAACTGGTAGGGAGAAAGGTACAGGGAGGGAGGGATGGAGGGAGGGAGGGAAGGAAGAAACACGTAGGGAGAAAGGTACGGGGAGGGAGGGAGGGAGGGAACTGGTAGAGAGAAAGGTACTGGGAGGGAGGGAACTGGTAGAGAGAAAGGTACTGGGAGGGAGGGAACTGGTAGGGAGAAAGGTACGGGGAGGGAGGGAGGGAACTGGTAGGGAGAAAGGTACGGGGAGGGAGGGATGGAGGGAACTGGTAGGGAGAAAGGTACAGGGAGGGAGGGATGGAGGGAACTGGTAGGGAGAAAGGTTCGGGGAGGGAGGGAACTGGTAGGGAGAAAGGTTCGGGGAGGGAGGGGGGGAACTGGTAGGGAGAAAGGTACGGGGAGGGAGGGATGGAGGGAGGGAGGGAGGAAACAGGTAGGGAGAAAGGTACGGGGAGGGAGCGAACTGGTAGGAAGAAGGGAGGGAGGGAAGGAACTGGTAGGGAGGGAGGGAACTGGTAGGGAGAAAGGTACGGGAGGGAGGGAACTGGTAGGGAGGGAGGGAACTGGTAGGGAGAAAGGTACGGGGAGGGAGGAAGGGAATTGGTAGGGAGAAAGGTATGGGGAGGGAACTGGTAGGGAGAAAGGTATGGGGTGGGAGGGAGGGAGGGAGGGAACTGGTAGGGAGAAAGGTACAGGGAGGGAGGGAACTGGTAGGGAGAAAGGGAAGGGAGGGAGGGAGGGAACTGGTAGGGAGAAAGGTACAGGGAGGGAGGGATGGAGGGAGGGAGGGAACTGGTAGGGAGAAAGGTACAGGGAGGGAGGGAGGGAGGGAGGGAGGGAAGGAAGAAACACGTAGGGAGAAAGGTACGGGGAGGGAGGGAGGGAGGGAACTGGTAGAGAGAAAGGTACTGGGAGGGAGGGAACTGGTAGAGAGAAAGGTACTGGGAGGGAGGGAACTGGTAGGGAGAAAGGTACGGGGAGGGAGGGAGGGAACTGGTAGGGAGAAAGGTACGGGGAGGGAGGGATGGAGGGAACTGGTAGGGAGAAAGGTACGGGGAGGGAGGGATGGAGGGAACTGGTAGGGAGAAAGGTTCGGGGAGGGAGGGAACTGGTAGGGAGAAAGGTTCGGGGAGGGAGGGGGGGAACTGGTAGGGAGAAAGGTACGGGGAGGGAGGGATGGAGGGAGGGAGGGAGGAAACAGGTAGGGAGAAAGGTACGGGGAGGGAGCGAACTGGTAGGAAGAAAGGTACGGGGAGGGAGGGATGGAGGGAGGGAGGGAACTGGTAGGGAGAAAGGTACGGGGAGGGAGGGAGGGAACTGGTAGGGAGAAAGGTACGGGGAGGGAGGGAGGGAGGGAACTGGTAGGAGGGAGGGAGGGAACTGGTAGGGAGAAAGGTTCGGGGAGGGAGGGAGGGAACTGGTAGGGAGAAGGATACAGGGAGGGAGGGAGGGAACTGGTAGGGAGAAAGGTACGGGGAGGGATGGAGGGAGGGAACTGGTAGGGAGAAAGGTACGGGGAGGCAGGGAGGGATGGAGGGAGGGAACTGGTAGGGAGAAAGGTTTGGGGAGGGATGGAGGGAACTGGTAGGGAGAAAGGTACGGGGAGGGAGGGAGGGAACTGGTAGGGAGAAAGGTAGGGGGAGGGAGGGAGGGAACTGATAGGAGGGAGGGAGGGAACTGGTAGGGAGAAAGGTTCGGGGAGGGAGGGAGGGAACTGGTAGGGAGAAGGATACAGGGAGGGAGGGAACTGGTAGGGAGAAAGGTACGGGGAGGGAGGGAGGGAACTGGTAGGGAGAAAGGTACGGGGAGGGATGGAGGGAGGGAGGGAACTGGTAGGGAGGGAGGGAACTGGTAGCGAGAAAGGTTTAGGGAGGGAGGGAACTGGTAGGGAGAAAGATATGGGTAGGGAGGGAGGGAACTGGTAGGGAGAAAGGTACGGGGAGGGAGGGATGGAGGGATGGAGGGAGGGAGGGAACTGGTAGGGAAAAGGATACAGGGAGGGAGGGAGGGAACTGGTAGGGGGAAAGGTACGGAGAGGGAGGGAGGGAGGGAGGGAACTGGTAGGGAGAAAGGTATGGGAGGGAGGGAACTGGTAGGGAGAAAGGTACGGGGAGGGATGGAGGGAGGGGACTGGTAGGGAGAAAGGGATGGAGGGAGGGAGGGATGGAGGGAGGGAGAGAACTGGTAGGGAGAAAGGTACAGGGATGGAGGCAAGGATGGGGGAGGGAGGGAACTGGTAGGGAGAAAGGTGCGGGGAGGGAGGGAGGGAACTGGTGGGGAGAAAGGTATGGGAGGGAGGGATGGAGTGAGGGGACAGATAGTGAGAAAGGTACGGGGGAGAGGGAGGGAACTGGTAGGGAGAAAGGTACAGGGAGGGAGGGATGGAGGGAGGGGACAGGTAGGGAGAAAGGTATGGGGAGGGATGGAGGGAGGGAGGGCAGTTAGAGGAGTCTGGGAAGGAAAAGGGAAGAAGTCTGGAGATCCAGAACCTACTGGATCAACTCAACACATCTATATCCGGAGAGGTCATGCCCATAACGTGTACAATGGTCTCCATTTTTTTGATTAATTTTCTAAACTTAATTTTTAAGCCCACTTTTTATCATAATTATTAATAAAAGTATTATCCCCCTCCCCTATTCTCCCTAGTAAGTGGTTTCTTCAAAAGTGACCCAGGAGCAAAGATATGCTAGGCAGGACGCTAGATACTCTAGAGGTGCAGGCACTTAGATATTCTAGAGGTGCAGAATGTTAGATACTCTAGTGGTGCAGGATGTTAGATACAGTAGTGGTGGAAGACTTTAGATACTCTAGTAGTGCAGGACTTTAGATACTCTAGTGTTGCAGGACGTTAGATACTCTAGTGGTGCAGGACTTTAGATACTCTAGTGGTGCAGGACGTTAGATACTCTAGTGGTGCAGGACGTTAGATACTCTAGTGGTGCAGGACGTTAGATACTCTAGTGTTGCAGGACGTTAGATACTCTAGTGGTGCAGGACTTTAGATACTCTAGTGGTGCAGGACGTTAGATACTCTAGTGGTGCAGGACGTTAGATACTCTAGTGGTGCAGGACGTTAGATACTCTAGTGGTGCAGGACTTTAGATACTCTAGTGGTGCAGGACGTTAGATACACTAGTGGTGCAGGACGTTAGATACTCTAGTGGTGCAGGACGTTAGATACTCTAGTGGTGCAGGACGTTAGATACTCTAGTGGTGCAGGATGTTAGATACTCTAGTGGTGCAGGACGTTAGATACTCTAGTGGTGCAGGACTTTAGATACTCTAGTGGTGCAGGACGTTAGATACACTAGTGGTGCAGGACGTTAGATACACTAGTGGTGCAGGACGTTAGATACTCTAGTGGTGCAGGACGTTAGATACTCTAGTGGTGCAGGACGTTAGATACTCTAGTGGTGCAGGACGTTAGATACTCTAGTGGTGCAGGATGTTAGATACTCTAGTGGTGCAGGATGTTAGATACTCTAGTGGTGCAGGACGTTAGATACTCTAGTGGTGCAGGACGTTAGATACTCTAGTGGTGCAGGACGTTAGATACTCTAGTGGTGCAGGACGTTAGATACTCTGGAGGTGCAGGATGTTAGATACTCTAGTGGTGCAGGACTTTAGATACTCTAGTGGTGCAGGACGTTAGATACTCTAGTGGTGCAGGATGTTAGATACTCTAGTGGTGCAGGACTTTAGATACTCTAGTGGTGCAGGATGTTAGATACTCTGGAGGTGCAGGACGTTAGATACTCTAGTGGTGCAGGACGTTAGATACTCTAGTGGTGCAGGACGTTAGATACTCTAGTGGTGCAGGACGTTAGATACTCTAGTGGTGCAGGACGTTAGATACTCTAGTGGTGCAGGACTTTAGATACTCTAGTGTTGCAGGACGTTAGATACTCTAGTGGTGCAGGATGTTAGATACTCTAGTGGTGCAGGACGTTAGATACTCTAGTGGTGCAGGACGTTAGATACTCTAGTGGTGCAGGACGTTAGATACTCTAGTGGTGCAGGACGTTAGATACTCTGGAGGTGCAGGATGTTAGATACTCTAGTGGTGCAGGACGTTAGATACTCTAGTGGTGCAGGACGTTAGATACTCTAGTGGTGCAGGATGTTAGATACTCTAGTGGTGCAGGACTTTAGATACTCTAGTGGTGCAGGACGTTAGATACTCTGGAGGTGCAGGACGTTAGATACTCTAGTGGTGCAGGACGTTAGATACTCTAGTGGTGCAGGACGTTAGATACTCTAGTGGTGCAGGACGTTAGATACTCTAGTGGTGCAGGACGTTAGATACTCTAGTGGTGCAGGACTTTAGATACTCTAGTGTTGCAGGACGTTAGATACTCTAGTGGTGCAGGACTTTAGATACTCTAGTGTTGCAGGACGTTAGATACTCTAGTGGTGCAGGACGTTAGATACTCTAGTGGTGCAGTACATTAGATACTCTAGTGGTGCAGGACATTAGATACTCTAGTGGTGCAGGACGTTAGATACTCTAGTGGTGCAGGACGTTAGATACTCTAGTGGTGCAGGACGTTAGATACTCTAGTGGTGCAGGACGTTAGATACTCTAGTGGTGCAGTACATTAGATACTCTAGTGGTGCAGGACGTTAGATACTCTAGTGGTGCAGGACATTAGATACTCTAGTGGTGCAGGACGTTAGATACTCTAGTGGTGCAGGACGTTAGATACTCTAGTGGTGCAGGACGTTAGATACTCTAGTGGTGCAGGACGTTAGATACTCTAGTGGTGCAGGACGTTAGATACTCTGGAGGTGCAGTACATTAGATACTCTAGTGGTGCAGGACGTTAGATACTCTAGTGGTGCAGGACATTAGATACTCTAGTGGTGCAGGACGTTAGATACTCTAGTGGTGCAGGACGTTAGATACTCTAGTGGTGCAGGACGTTAGATACTCTAGTGGTGCAGGACGTTAGATACTCTAGTGGTGCAGGACGTTAGATACTCTAGTGGTGCAGGACGTTAGATACTCTAGTGGTGCAGGACATTAGATACTCTAGTGGTGCAGGACGTTAGATACTCTAGTGGTGCAGGACGTTAGATACTCTAGTGGTGCAGGACGTTAGATACTCTAGTGGTGCAGTACATTAGATACTCTAGTGGTGCAGGACGTTAGATACTCTAGTGGTGCAGGACATTAGATACTCTAGTGGTGCAGGACGTTAGATACTCTAGTGGTGCAGGACGTTAGATACTCTAGTGGTGCAGGACGTTAGATACTCTAGTGGTGCAGGACGTTAGATACTCTAGTGGTGCAGTACATTAGATACTCTAGTGGTGCAGGACGTTAGATACTCTAGTGGTGCAGGACATTAGATACTCTAGTGGTGCAGGACGTTAGATACTCTAGTGGTGCAGGACGTTAGATACTCTAGTGGTGCAGGACGTTAGATACTCTAGTGGTGCAGGACGTTAGATACTCTAGTGGTGCAGGACGTTAGATACTCTAGTGGTGCAGGACGTTAGATACTCTAGTGGTGCAGTACATTAGATACTCTAGTGGTGCAGGACGTTAGATACTCTAGTGGTGCAGGACTTTAGATACTCTAGTGTTGCAGGACGTTAGATACTCTAGTGGTGCAGGACGTTAGATACTCTAGTGGTGCAGGACGTTAGATACTCTAGTGGTGCAGGACGTTAGATACTCTAGTGGTGCAGGACGTTAGATACTCTAGTGGTGCAGTACATTAGATACTCTAGTGGTGCAGGACGTTAGATACTCTAGTGGTGCAGGACATTAGATACTCTAGTGGTGCAGGACGTTAGATACTCTAGTGGTGCAGGACGTTAGATACTCTAGTGGTGCAGGACGTTAGATACTCTAGTGGTGCAGGACGTTAGATACTCTGGAGGTGCAGTACATTAGATACTCTAGTGGTGCAGGACGTTAGATACTCTAGAGGTGCAGGACGTTAGATACTCTAGTGGTGCAGGATGTTAGATACTCTAGTGGTGCAGGACGTTAGATACTCTAGTGGTGCAGGACGTTAGATACTCTAGTAGTGCAGGACTTTAGATACTCTAGTGTTGCAGGACGTTAGATACTCTAGTGGTGCAGGACGTTAGATACTCTAGTGTTGCAGGACGTTAGATACTCTAGTGGTGCAGTACATTAGATACTCTAGTGGTGCAGGACGTTAGATACTCTAGTGGTGCAGGACGTTAGATACTGTGGAGGTGCAGACAGTATTGTCAGTGGAAGAGGAGAGAGAGTGTTGAGTGACACACACAGCTTTTGATTTCTGTCCTGACATCGCTCGTCCATATGTATATAGTCTTAATTCATTCCTCCTTAGATTTGTGTGTATTGGGTGTATGTTGTGTAATTTGTTAGATATTACTTGTTAGATACTACTGCAATGTCGGAGCTAGAAGCACAAGCATTTCGCTACACCCGCAATAACATCTGCTAATCACGTGTATGTGACAACACAATTTGATTTGATTTGAGCTGCCGGGGATGGGCAAGATTCACAGAAGGTATGTTTTTAAATGAATTTGATCAAGCTTTGTAGCCTATTGACTCCTTCTTGATGAATACATTTAAATAAAATGAATTGTTTCTCTGTAATAACTAGTAATTTAATTAAATTGGCTTTAGCTAGTCAGCTAGATAGTCATGAGTTTGGGAAATTGGGAACCTAACTATGAAGCCATTTCAGGCTGTCATATAAAATAATGGGTGTATGACACCCTGTCTACATCACTTGCCACAACATGGCTTTTTGATAGCGTATTTAGTTCATCCGAATTTACACTACAGTGTCAAGACCAAGGCGCAGCGAATTTACACTACAGTGTCAAGACCAAGGCGCAGCGAATTTACACTACAGTGTCAAGACCAAGGAGCAGCGAATTTACACTACAGTGTCAAGACCAAGGAGCAGCGAATTTACACTACAGTGTCAAGACCAAGGCGCAGCGAATTTACACTACAGTGTCAAGACCAAGGAGCAGCGAATTTACACTACAGTGTCAAGACCAAGGAGCAGCGAATTTACACTACAGTGTCAAGACCAAGGAGCACCAAATTTACACTACAGTGTCAAGACCAAGGAGCAGCGAATTTACACTACAGTGTCAAGACCAAGGCGCAGCCTGAGTAGAGTTCCACATCTTAATGATAGTGAAACATCCAAAAACAACAAAGACAAAGCGATCATGAAATACGTAGCGCGTATAGTCACTCATCCAAAACAATATCCCACATAGCAGGTGGGGAAAAGGACACACTAAGTATGATCCCCAATTAGAGGGCTCTCTATGGTCAGGGTGTGACATACAGTTATAGAACACCAGGGTTGAGAAACATGACAAATCCAGAACACTGAGGTTGAGAAACATTACAAATCCAGAACACAGAGGTTGAGAAACACTACAGTTATAGAACACCAGGGTTGAGAAACACTACAGTTATAGAACACCAGGGTTGAGAAACATTACAAATCCAGAACACCAGGGTTGAGAAACACTACAGTTATAGAACACAGAGGTTGAGAAACACTACAGTTCCAGAACACAGAGGTTGAGAAACACTACAGTTATAGAACACCGAGGTTGAGAAACACTACAGTTATAGAACACAGGGGTTGAGAAACACTACAGTTCCAGAACACAGAGGTTGAGAAACACTACAGTTATAGAACACAGAGGTTGAGAAACACTACAGTTATAGAACACAAAGGTTGAGAAACACTACAGTTATAGAACACAGAGGTTGAGAAACACCACAGTTATAGAACACAGAGGTTGAGAAACACTACAGTTATAGAACACAGAGGTTGAGAAACACTACAGTTCCAGAACACAGAGGTTGAGAAACACTACAGTTCCAGAACACAGAGGTTGAGAAACACTACAGTTATAGAACACAGAGGTTGAGAAACACTACAGTTATAGAACACCAGGGTTGAGAAACACTACAGTTATAGAACACCAGGGTTGAGAAACACTACAGTTATAGAACACAGAGGTTGAGAAACACTACAGTTATAGAACACCGAGGTTGAGAAACACTACAGTTATAGAACACCAGGGTTGAGAAACACTACAGTTATAGAACACAGAGGTTGAGAAACACTACAGTTATAGAACACAGAAGTTGAGAAACACTACAGTTCCAGAACACTGGGGTTGAGAAACACTACAGTTCCAGAACACAGAGGTTGAGAAACACTACAGTTAAAGAACACAGAGGTTGAGAAACACTACAGTTAAAGAACACAGAGGTTGAGAAACACTACAGTTCCAGAACACTGGGGTTGAGAAACTCTACAGTTCCAGAACACAGAGGTTGAGAAACACTACAGTTATAGAACACAGAGGTTGAGAAACACTACAGTTATAGAACACAGAGGTTGAGAAACACTACAGTTCTAGAACACCGGGGTTGAGAAACTACAGTTTGCACCCATCTCCATTTATCCAGCTGTGTCTCATCCTGAACTAATTGCCTTGCTCAGGGACTCCAAAAATACTACCCTCCTGAGAGTTAAACCAATAACCATCTGGTCCCTTCCTTCCAAATGAACAGGTAATTCAACTGCCTACTATCTACTGTCTATCTGTCTGTGAGCCACTTACATTCCTCCCAAAACACACACACCACACAGAGAAACACACACACACAGAGGGAGAGAGCGAGAGAGAGAGAGACACACAGACAAAGACACACACATGAAACCATCCATCACTCCAACAATATGCCCCTAGTGTTATTTCCTGGCTGAAGTGATGGTGGTGTTCATTAAAGTGTTTGTTTGATTTAAAACCAGTCAAGAAGTCATGCGTCATTTATAGGGAAGGCCGTTTTCAAATGTCATCAAGGCATCTTGTTGCGGAAGACAAATGCCTTGTAATTACTGCGGTAAATGACAAAAGTGTACAGCGAACAGGAGTGAACGGAAATGACCGGGAGCGCATGACACACGGTGATCAGCTCCAATCGGTTTGGAATGCAAAGCATGTTATTAAGGTGAGTCACCCTGACTCCCACCACGGGTAGACATTTAGGCGTGTATGATCCTGTGGTGTTTTTCACACAATGTAATATTCTTTGCTGGCGCTGCGCTGTGTTGATGTATTCTGCCTCACACCCAACCCCCAGCCCCAACAGTGTGTCTTAATGAGCAGCTAACACATAACATCAGGTGACTGTGTGGCAGGAAACCTGGATAAATCCCATTATTCCTCACTTTCCTCTGGGTCACTAACAGCCCCTAATCTAACAGAATCTAACAGGAGAAATGTGGCCTGTCTCCAAGGGCGCTTGCTGTCTTCTACAGGAGCACCATCGAGAGCCTACTGCCGGGCTGTATCACACGCAACACACTGGCCAATAGCTTCTAACCCCAGACCATCAGGCTGCTGAATAGCCACCACTAGTCAGCTACCTGAATGTCACTGTACCCTGTAATACATCTGTAACCCTGTACATGTGACTATTAAATGAATCTTATCTAATAGCTTAACCACTGATCAAAACATTATGGACTAAATGTTCAATTCCTGTTGCTGCAGGATTATTTTTGCTGTGACAAAATAGGTCAGAATCTGATCCTACATCTGTCTGTAGTGAAGTCTATAACCACCAAACACAACTGGATCCACAATACCACAGATTGTGGTTGAATGGTATGCAGCAATGCATTGAATGACAGCAATTGTCCCAGTGAATTTCCTCCTTGAACAAGACCATGTGGCCATCTAATCAAACACCCATTCACAGGCAGTATTGAGTGAAAACTGGCCTGGACATAGTGGAATAGTCACTTCCAACACTGACAATGTTGTAATTATTCAAAGCCAATGTGATCTTTATACTTGCACTTAAAAATAAACGTATTATCACATCCATATCTGTAACCTTGAATTATTTACATAGTAGCACATCCCCATGTCTTCCACGGATGTATTTAGACAGTTCCCACTGCCTGTCTTCTAGATCCCCATGTATTCCACACCTGCATTTAGACAGTTCCCACTCCACAGCTGTATTTAGACAGTTCCCACTCCACAGCTGTATTTAGACAGTTCCCGCTGCCTGTCTTCTAGATCCCCATGTATTCCACAGCTGTATTTAGACAGTTCCCACTCCACACCTGTATTTAGACAGTTCCCGCTGCCTGTCTTCCACATCCCCATGTCTTCCACGGATGTATTTAGACAGTTCCCACTGCCTGTCTTCTAGATTCCCATGTATTCCACAGCTGTATTTAGACAGTTCCCACTCCACACCTGTATTTAGACAGTTCCCGCTGCCTGTCTTCCACATCCCCATGGCTTCCACACCTGTATTTAGACAGTTCCCACTGCCTGTCTTCCACATCCTCATGGCTTCCACACCTGTATTTAGACAGTTCCCACTGACTTTCTTCCAAGTGTGAACGACTGAATGTAGTACATCTCGCACATCCAGTTTAGCGAGTCAATTCACACACCTATGTTGGACTAGCGTGTCAATTTACACACATCAGTAGGACTAGCAAGATTCACACACCCCGGTTGGACTAGTGAGTCAATTCACACACCCCGATAAGACTAGTGAGTCAATTCACACACCTTTATAGGACTAGCGAGATTCACACACCCCGGTTGGACTAGTGAGTCAATTCACACACCCCGATAAGACTAGCGAGTCAATTCACACACCTCGATAGGACTAGCGAGTCAATTCACACACCTCGGTTGGACTAGTGAGTCAATTCACACACCTTTATAGGACTAGCGAGATTCACACACCCCGGTTGGACTAGTGAGTCAATTCACACACCCCGATAGGACTAGCGAGTCACTTCACACACCTCGGTTGGACTAGCGAGTCAATTCACACACCGCAGTTGGACTAGCGAGTCAATTCACACACCTCGGTGTGACTAGCGAGTCAATTCACACACCTTGATAGGACTAGCGAGTCAATTCACACACCTCGGTTGGACTAGTGAGTCAATTCACACACCTTGATAGGACTAGCGAGATTCACACACCCCGGTTGGACTAGTGAGTCAATTCACACACCCCGATAGGACTAGCGAGTCAATTCACACACCTCGATAGGACTAGCGAGTCAATTCACACACCTCGGTTGGACTAGTGAGTCAATTCACACACCTTTATAGGACTAGCGAGATTCACACACCCCGGTTGGACTAATGAGTCAATTCACACACCCCGATAGGACTAGCGAGTCACTTCACACACCTCGGTGTGACTAGCGAGTCAATTCACACACCTTGATAGGACTAGCGAGTCAATTCACACACCTCGGTTGGACTAGTGAGTCAATTCACACACCTTGATAGGACTATCGAGATTCACACACCCCGGTTGGACTAGTGAGTCAATTCACACACCCCGATAGGACTAGTGAGTCAATTCACACACCTCGGTTGGACTAGCGAGTCAATTCACACACCGCGGCTGGACTAGCGAGTCAATTCACACACCTTGGTGTGACTTGCGAGTCAATTCTCACACCTCGATAGAACTAGCGAGTCAATTCACACACCTCGGTTGGACTAGTGAGTCAATTCACACACCTCGATAGGACTAGCGAGTCAATTCACACACCTCGGTTGGACTAGTGAGTCGATTCACACACCTTGATAGGACTAGCGAGATTCACACACCCCAGTTGGACTAGTGAGTCAATTCACACACCTCGGTTGGACTAGTGAGTCAATTCACACACCTTGATAGGACTAGCGAGATTCACACACCCCGGTTGGACTAGTGAGTCAATTCTCACACCTCGATAGGACTAGCGAGTCAATTCACACACCTCGGTTGGACTAGTGAGTCAATTCACACACCTCGATAGGACTAGTGAGTCAATTCACACACCTCGGTTGGATTAGTGAGTCAATTCACACACCTTGATAGGACTAGCGAGATTCACACACCCCGGTTGGACTAGCGAGTCAATTCACACACCTCGGTTGGACTAGCGAGTCAATTCACACACCGCGGTTGGACTAGCGAGTCAATTCACACACCTCGGTTGGACTAGCGAGTCAATTCACACACCGCGGTTGGACTAGTGAGTCAATTCACACACCTCGATAGGACTAGCGAGTCAATTCACACACCTCGGTTGGACTAGCGAGTCAATTCACACACCTCGATAGGACTAGCGAGTCAATTCACACACCTTGGTTGGACTAGTGAGTCAATTCACACACCTTGATAGGACTAGCGAGATTCACACACCCCGGTTGGACTAGCGAGTCAATTCACACACCTCGATAGGACTAGCGAGTCAATTCACACACCTCGGTTGGACTTGTGAGTCAATTCACACACCTTTATAGGACTAGCGAGATTCACACACCCCGGTTGGACTAGTGAATCAATTCACACACCCCGATAGGACTAGCGAGTCAATTCACACACCTCGGTTGGACTAGCGAGTCAATTCACACACCGCGGTTGGACTAGCGAGTCAATTCACACACCTCGGTTGGACTAGCGAGACAATTCACACACCTCGATAGGACTAGCGAGTCAATTCACACACCTCGGTTGGACTAGTGTGTCAATTCACACACCTTGATAGGACTAGCGAGATTCACACACCCCGGTTGGACTAGTGAGTCATTTCACACACCTTGATAGGACTAGCGAGATTCACACACCCCGGTTGGACTAGCGAGTCAATTCACACACCTCGATAGGACTAGCGAGTCAATTCACACACCTCGGTTGGACTTGTGAGTCAATTCACACACCTTTATAGGACTAGCGAGATTCACACACCCCGGTTGGACTAGTGAATCAATTCACACACCCCGATAGGACTAGCGAGTCAATTCACACACCTCGGTTGGACTAGCGAGTCAATTCACACACCGCGGTTGGACTAGCGAGTCAATTCACACACCTCGGTTGGACTAGCGAGACAATTCACACACCTCGATAGGACTAGCGAGTCAATTCACACACCTCGGTTGGACTAGTGTGTCAATTCACACACCTTGATAGGACTAGCGAGATTCACACACCCCGGTTGGACTAGTGAGTCATTTCACACACCTCGGTTGGACTAGCGAGTCAATTCACACACCTCAGTTGGACTAGCGAGTCAATTCACACACCTCGGTTGGACTAGCGAGTCAATTCACACACCTCGATAGGACTAGCGAGTCAATTCACACACCTCGGTTGGACTAGCGAGTCAATTCACACACCTCGGTTGGACTAGCGAGTCAATTCACACACCTCGGTTGGACTAGTGAGTCAATTCACACACCTTGATAGGACTAGCGAGATTCACACACCCCGGTTGGACTAGCGAGTCAATTCACACACCTCGATAGGACTAGTGAGTCAATTCACACACCTCGGTTGGACTTGTGAGTCAATTCACACACCTTTATAGGACTAGCGAGATTCACACACCCCGGTTGGACTAGTGAATCAATTCACACACCCTGATAGGACTAGCGAGTCAATTCACACACCTCGGTTGGACTAGCGAGTCAATTCACACACCGCGGTTGGACTAGCGAGTCAATTCACACACCTCGATAGGACTAGCGAGTCAATTCACACACCTCGGTTGGACTAGCGAGTCAATTCACACACCTCGGTTGGACTAGCGAGTCAATTCACACACCTCGGTTGGACTAGTGAGTCAATTCACACACCTTGATAGGACTAGCGAGATTCACACACCCCGGTTGGACTAGTGAGTCAATTCACACACCTCGGTTGGACTAGCGAGTCATTTCACACACCTCAGTTGGACTAGCGAGTCAATTCACACACCTCGGTTGGACTAGCGAGTCAATTCACACACCGCGGTTGGACTAGCAAGTCAATTCACACACCTCGGTGTGACTAGCGAGTCAATTCACACACCTCGATAGGACTAGCGAGTCAATTCACACACCTCGGTTGGACTAGCGAGTCAATTCACACACCTCGATAGGACTAGCGAGTCAATTCACACACCTCGGTTGGACTAGTGAGTCAATTCACACACCTTTATAGGACTAGCGAGATTCACACACCCCGGTTGGACTAGTGAGTCAATTCACACACCCCGATAGGACTAGCGAGTCAATTCACACACCTCGGTTGGACTAGCGAGTCAATTCACACACCGCGGTTGGACTAGCGAGTCAATTCACACACCTCGGTTGGACTAGCGAGTCAATTCACACACCTCGGTTGGACTAGCGAGTCAATTCACACACCTCGATAGAACTAGTGAGTCAATTCACACACCCCGATAGGACTAGCGAGTCAATTCACACACCTCGGTTGGACTAGCGAGTCAATTCACACACCTCGGTTGGACTAGCGAGTCAATTCACACACCTCGGTTGGACTAGCGAGTCAATTCACACACCGCGGTTGGACTAGCGAGTCAATTCACACACCTCGGTGTGACTAGCGAGTCAATTCACACACCTCGATAGGACTAGCGAGTCAATTCACACACCTCGGTTGGACTAGCGAGTCAATTCACACACCTCGATAGGACTAGCGAGTCAATTCACACACCTCGGTTGGACTAGTGAGTCAATTCACACACCTTTATAGGACTAGCGAGATTCACACACCCCGGTTGGACTAGTGAGTCAATTCACACACCCCGATAGGACTAGCGAGTCAATTCACACACCTCGGTTGGACTAGCGAGTCAATTCACACACCGCGGTTGGACTAGCGAGTCAATTCACACACCTCGGTTGGACTAGCGAGTCAATTCACACACCTCGGTTGGACTAGCGAGTCAATTCACACACCTCGATAGAACTAGCGAGTCAATTCACACACCTTGATAGGACTAGCGAGATTCACACACCCCGGTTGGACTAGTGAGTCAATTCACACACCTCGGTTGGACTAGCGAGTCAATTCACACACCTCAGTTGGACTAGCGAGTCAATTGAGCCTGAAGGAAGGGAGAGACAGTTTCACCCAATAGATATAGAAGTTGTTCAAAATTGGATTTGTTTTCTAATTCTTTATTGGTCTGTGTGATCTGAGGGAAATATGTATCTCTAAAAAAGTCATACATTTGGCAGGAAGATAGGAAGTGCAGTTCAGTTTCCACCTCATTTTGTGGGCAGTGTGCACATAGCCTGTCTTCTCTTGAGAGCCAGGTCTGCCTTCGGCAGTTTTTTTGTTAATACTTTCCAATGTGTCAAATAATTATCTTTTTGTTTTCTCATGATTTGGTTGGGTCTAATTGTGTTGCTGTCCTGGGGCTCTGTGTGGTCTGTTTGTGTTTTTGAACTGAGCCTCAGAACCAGCTTGCTTAGGGGTCTCTTCTCCAGGTTAATTTCTCTGTAGGTGATGGCTTTGTTATGGAAGGTTTGGGAATCGCTTCCTTTTAGGTGGGTGTAGAATTGAACAGTTATTTTCTGGATTTTGATAATTAGCAGGTATCGGCCTAATTCCGCTCTGCATACACTATTTGGTATTTTATGTTGTACACAGAGGATATTTTTGCAGAATTCTGCATGCAGAGTCTCAATTTGGTGTTTGTCCCATTTTGTGAATTCTTGGTTGGTGAGCAGACCCCAGACCTCACAACTATAAAGTGCAATGGATTCTATAACTGATTCAAGTATTTTTAGCCTGAACCTAATTAGTATGTCAAATTTTATGTTCCTTTTTCATGGCAAAGAAAACCCTCTCGCTCTGTCTCTGTCTCTCTCTTTCTCTCTCTATTCAATTCAATTTCAATTAAGGGCTTTATTGGCATGGGAAACATATGTTTACATTGCCAGGGCAAGTGATACACACATAGTTAAACCTGCCTCTCTCTCTCTCTGTCTCACACACACACACTTGCACACATAGTAACTCTGGGGGGCTGTGTGTGTGTGTGTGTGTGTGTGTGTGTGTGTGTGTGTGTGTGTGTGTGTGTGTGTGTGTGTGTGTGTGTGTGTGTGTGTGTGTGTGTGTGTGTGTGTATATGAGAGGACAGTACACTCACACCACTCACTCTCAGCTCTCTATCCTCTGACATCTGCAGAGATGGAAGTGGTGAGTGGCAGGTCTACTGTACGCTCAGACAGAAAACCAGGGCGAGAGTCCCTTAATCCCTGACAAGTGAGCCAAATTCTAATTGGAAGGCCGCATATTGGTAACGACCCCCACCTGCAACAACATGATATAATGAATGAAAGCCAGTAGATGAATTTCTGCAGCCCGTGTAACCCCTCACCCTTACTGTAGCTCACTAATAGAGACCGATATGGTCAATCGCCCCTTGCCTCTGGGGAGACACTACTAGACAGAGAAAGGGGTTAACCGTGTTCTTTTAGCCTCAGAAGAAACAGGGTTAGAAACAAACACCTTCCTGGCAAGCAGACATTAACACAGAGACAGGAGAGCAAAGAGACATTTACTGCTCTGCTAGTTATTCATCTCTGTCTGTGTCCCAAATGGCACCCTATTACCTATGTCGTGTCTGGTCAGAAGTAGTACACTGTGTAGGGAATAGGGTTTCATTTGGGACACAGCCTTACACGAACTGACACAGAGGGTTAGAAACAATCACACTGCACCACCTGCAGGTTGGCATTTATTGGGATGACTCATGTACTGGAGCAGCTCTGCAGGGTGGTCACCAGCTGGCACAGCCACAAAGTCATAAATTCAATTTGAAACCTAACCCTAACCTGAACCCTAACCTAAACCTCATTGCTAACCTTATGCCTAACCCTAACCTTAAATTAAGGGAAAAAAGCTCATTATAGTTTTCATACATTTTTACAATATATAGCCAATTTTGACTTGCTGGCCAAACAAGTTAAGATCACTCAGTTCTGCCTCCAGGACAAGATTCATCCCAATAAACGTCGACCTGCGTATCACCTGGAGGATATACAGTAAAGGACCCCTAGCTCTGGGTAGACTCCCTGACCCTAACAGAGACGGAGGGTAGAAGCAGCCCTTACCTCCGGGCAGACTGATGGGGCCACAGCCCTGGCCCTCAGGGTCCTCCTCCACCATGAAGATGGTCTTCATGCAGAGCTTCCAGAGGCCAAAGTGGGCCGTCTCACAGGTGGCATTGAACTTGTTGAACGGCGGGCTCAGTACAGTCCAGTGGTCCGTCACCATGGCAGCCAGCATGCAGGAGATGCCCACCAGGATGATAAAGAACGTGATCTTCACCTTGGTCTTCTTCTCCTCCAACATGGTGCTGAGGGAGTGTATGAAGTGTGTGTGTGTGGTTGTGTATTATAGTAAAGGTCCCTGTGAGATTGTCTAGCTCCTAGAAAGGAGTATTAAGAATTAGTCTTCTCCAGCAGCCTGAATAAAGCACGAAATATCTCCTCTCTCTCTCTCTCTCTTTCTCTCTCCAGCTCTCTCCATCCACAGATCTCTGCTTCTGCTCGAAGAAAAGGGGCCAGATAATAGTGCCCTAGATTCCTACTCTCCCTCTCAGGAACATGTTTACAGTGCTTAGCCCGGGTCTATACAGCACTGCTGTGAAGAAGGATGTGAAATATTTACCAACTTCGACCAGTCTGAGCTACTTGGGGTCAGGGGTTAGGTGCTGTGATGGGGTACGATCGAACGAGACGGGTTGAGGGCTCGACCTGGTTTAAGCTTTTATACGACATTGACGATTCAGAGGTGGAAAAGACTCATATCTAAGCCAAAGTAAATATTGCACACATTCTGTAGATATTGTTGTTCTAGATACCCTTGAAATCCAATGTGAATATTCAGAACATGTTATTTTTAATAGATTCCCATGTCATTTCTACCTATCAGAAAGTGTCTTGTTGCTCTCTGGCTCCATTTAAGGGGCTCATGGGAGAGTTCCTTTTTTACGAGCTGATCTATTTCTCCACCAATCACTGAGGGGCCTGAGACACGGGGGGCCCCACCTGACTGCTGCACCCAATCCAAATTCGGGAAAAGGAAGGATATATTTAAATCTAACAGAGGACTACAGAGGACTAAAGATAATATATCTTTACACCTTAATAGTTGACAGTGAAGGAATCCTGAAAGGATTGTATTTAATCCGCTGTCTAGCGATATACATCCTTTGTTATTACGTACATCCACTCTGCAGATGAATGGGTTAAGTCCTTGAAAGGGCATGTAACTGTATAGCAACAGGTGTCTCCACTTGTTCCTCTGCTGTTTCATATTATTTTGGTTGTTGTGTTTTAAGTGTCTGCTATTCTATATGTATAGCTGCTTGAAGATGCTACTACATCCATACTATACTGGAATATAAATGGAATGAATCCTCAGACTAAATAGTGAAAAAAGGGATTTTCTTGGACTTAATGAATGAAACAGAATCAGAGAGAATGTGTGATGAAATCTTCCTCCACCATGAAGATGGTCTTCATGCAGAGCTTCCAGAGGCCAAAGTGGGCCGTCTCACAGGTGGTGTTGAACTTGTCGAACTGCGGGCTCAGTACAGTCCAGTGGTCCGTCACCATGGCAGCCACCATGCAGGAGATGCCCACCAGGAGGTCGAAGAACGTGATCTTCACCTTGGTCTTCTTCTCCTCCAACATGGTGCCTCGAGAGTGAGTGTGGGGTGGGTGAGTGAGGGGTGGGGTGTGTGTGGGTTCAGCGGGTGTGTGTGGGCTCAGAGGGTGTGTGTGGGTTCAGAGGGGGGGGGGGGGGTTCAGGGTGTGTGTGGGTTCAGAGGGTGTGTATGGGTTCAGAGGGTGTGTGTGGGTTCAGAGGGTGTGTGTGGGTTCAGAGGGTGTGTGTGGGTTCAGAGGGTGTGTGTGGGTTCAGAGGGTGTGTGTGGGTTCAGAGGTTGTGTGTGGGTTCAGAGGGTGTGTGTGGGTTCAGAGGGTGTGTGTGGGTTCAGAGGGTGTGTGTGGGTTCAGAGGGTGTGTGTGGGTTCAGAGGGTGTGTGTGGGTTCAGAGGGTGTGTGTGGGTTCAGAGGGTGTGTGTGTGGGATGAAACAGAATCAGAGTGTGAAATAGTAGAATCGTCATTATAGACACCTTTCATACTGTATTCCAATGTGTAAGACATGAGGATACAGATGTCTGGGCTTTTTATAAACTACTGGGCCCAACTTTAGGCAGGGCCTATTTTCTGTAGTGTCAAGTCTCTCACAGCCCGCAGTTTTAACACAATAAATGGAGGGTGACGATGTGACAAAAGGGGAAAAGGGCACACTCTGCGGTGTGTGTGTGTGTGTGCAATTGTGTGTGTTTATGTGCACGAATGCGCGTGTATGTGCTTAAAAAGCCGCAGATAATCATAATGTTTCACACTTACAGAAACAGAATGCACTCTGATAGAACTAACGTGCTCTTCAGAAACACAATCAGAAGCCTACTGAACCAGCAGATGGACAGTAATCAGCAACACTGGAAGACAAACTAAGGCCCATGGAGTTGAATCAAGACCTTTGTGTTCATTAGCACTTTTGTTCACCTGGATTCATTCTCTGTGAAACCTCTCTCTTTCTCAACCCAACCCCAAACCTCCTCCCACCCTTCTTGAGAGAAAGATTAGCAATTTCTCCCTTTCTCTCCCTCCCTCCCTCTCTCTTTCTCTATCTCTGATGACATGTCAGTTGGGAGACCTTTCTATATTTGTAATAATGGTATATCTCCGTACCGCCTGTCTCCCCAACTAACCTCCTATCTGTTTCGGTGTAGAATCAAACACCGTCCACCTGCGGTGTCGCCAAGCAACAGCCAACAGCGACAACACATGTCCCCAGCATCCCTGGCAATGAGGATCAACATCATCACACCACAGAACCTCTGTCAACCTGTGAAGGATGAGAAACAGTGAATGGGCTCAACACCGTCCGGCAGGAGACCGTCTGTCTCTGTCTCTCACCTGGGAGTGTTACTCAGTGAACTCCGAGGCCATTTTCCTTTAATAGCGGATCTCCTTAATGTTCTCCCTTAATCGTTTCTGAGTTATCCATTTTTTTCTTTAGAAAAATAGCCTTAATTGGTGGCTAATTTTACCCGGCGCAGATCATAATTTTAGGGCCTTCTGAGGGAGCGATTGTATTCCTTTGCTAATGACAGACAACATTACTCAAGATAAATTAGATTAGCCCGGCCCCAGGCCATTTCTAGGAGGGTCATGTTAATACTCAACTATCACACAATGAATCAACAAGCGTTTATAGTGCTAGTTTACACTAATGTGCCTGTTGTTATGCTAACGTTGCGCTAGCTTCGAGCACGTATCAGAATAGAATTCAAAACAGGAACATTATGAGGTGCAATTATGCAATCATGAGGGCTGGCAGTTAATGAGTGCAATATCATACAAAAACTCAATTAAATGTAAATGTTCAAGGGCTCGCATCGCCTTGGTAGTCTGGTATCAGATATTCATATCCAAGGATAATTTCCCCTGCTAGATCAATTGCGCTGATGCCTCTTTATTATAAATTACATTCTACAACATCAGTAAATGTGAACTAGACAGTGAGGAAGATGTCGCTTTTGCAGTGAGTGTCAATCCACTATGGTGTTCATACAGTTTCTACGTCTATTGCAGTGAGTGTCAATCCACTATGGTGTTCATACAGTTTCTACATATTTTGCAGTGAGTGTCAATCCACTACGGTGTTCATACAGTTTCTACATCTTTTGCAGTGAGTGTCAATCCACTATGGTGTTCATACAGTTTCTACATCTTTTGCAGTGAGTGTCAATCCACTATGATGTTCATACAGTTTCTACGTCTATTGCAGTCAGTGTCAATCCACTATGGTGTTCATACAGTTTCTACATCTTTTGCAGTGAGTGTCAATCCACTATGGTGTTCATACAGTTTCTATATCTATTGCAGTGAGTGTCAATCCACTATGGTGTTCATACAGTTTCTACGTCTATTGCAGTGAGTGTCAATCCACTACGGTGTTCATACAGTTTCTACGTCTATTGCAGTGAGTGTCAATCCACTATGGTGTTCATACAGTTTCTACGTCTATTGCAGTGAGTGTCAATCCACTATGGTGTTCATACAGTTTCTACGTCTATTGCAGTGAGTGTCAATCCACTATGGTGTTCATACAGTTTCTACGTCTATTGCAGTGAGTGTCAATCCACTATGGTGTTCATACAGTTTCTACGTCTATTGCAGTGAGTGTCAATCCACTATGGTGTTCATACAGTTTCTACGTCTATTGCAGTGAGTGTCAATCCACTATGGTGTTCATACAGTTTCTACGTCTATTGCAGTGAGTGTCAATCCACTATGGTGTTCATACAGTTTCTACATCTATTGCAGTGAGTGTCAATCCACTATGGTGTTCATACAGTTTCTACATCTATTGCAGTGAGTGTCAATCCACTATGGTGTTCATACACTTTCTACGTCTATTGCAGTGAGTGTCAATCCATTATGGTGTTCGTACAGTTTCTACGTCTATTGCAGTGAGTGTCAATCCACTACGGTGTTCATACAGTTTCTACGTCTTTTGCAGTGAGTGTCAATCCACTACGGTGTTCATACAGTTTCTACGTCTTTTGCAGTGAGTGTCAATCCACTATGGTGTTCATACAGTTTCTACGTCTATTGCAGTGAGTGTCAAATCCACTATGGTGTTCATACAGTTTCTACGTCTATTGCAGTGAGTGTCAATCCACTATGGTGTTCATACAGTTTCTACGTCTTTTGCAGTGAGTGTCAATCCACTATGGTGTTCATACAGTTTCTACGTCTATTGCAGTGAGTGTCAATCCACTATGGTGTTCATACAGTTTCTACGTCTATTGCAGTGAGTGTCACTCCACTATGGTGTTCATACAGTTTCTACGTCTATTGCAGTGAGTGTCAATCCACTATGGTGTTCATACACTTTCTACGTCTATTGCAGTGAGTGTCTCTCCACTACGGTGTTCATACAGTTTCTACGTCTTTTGCAGTGAGTGTCAATCCACTACGGTGTTCATACAGTTTCTACGTCTTTTGCAGTGAGTGTCAATCCACTACGGTGTTCATACAGTTTCTACGTCTATTGCAGTGAGTGTCAATCCACTACGGTGTTCATACAGTTTCTACGTCTATTGCAGTGAGTGTCAATCCACTACGGTGTTCATACAGTTTCTACGTCTACCTGTGTTTACCCTTTTAGAACAGTTAAAGGTTGATTAGAATCTTAGATAACAGGAGTTCTCCACTGGAGTAATGGAACTGTAAGCATTTTTCTCCAAATAAAGTATTTTCAGTTGATTGATTGGCTATAGATTTGATGCACAGATCCTTCACTTTATGTATGAATAGGAATTTCAAAGACCACATCACGCCTCTGAACGTCTCCTTCTATTGTGAAAGGTCAATTACAAAGTGATGGGATTGCATCATCATGTGGTGTGAATGGCCTCCCAACAGAAGATGGTCCTTCGACACGCTGCTTTTTCGGCCACTGGTGATTGGCTAGTTTCAGAGGCAGGACTGTCGTCACAACTGAGGTCACCTAAACCCACTGCCTCTGTCTCCATCTGCAGCCTGTGACTTCTCTCATTCTTCAACCTCTCCTCTCATTCTTCAACCTCTCCTCTCATTCTTCAACCTCTCCTCTCATTCTTTAACCTCTCCTCTCATTCTTTAACCTCTCCTCTCATTCTTCAACCTCTCCTCTCATTCTTCAACCTCTCCTCTCATTCTTCAACCTCTCCTCTCATTCTTCAACCTCTCCTCTCATTCTTCATCCTCTCCTCTCATTCTACCACTTGTATAGAACAATGTAGGGAAGAACAGGAGGGGAAATGGTTCAATTGATTGATTGGTCCAATGTGGTTGGTATGTTGATTGAGTGAGTCCAACCACCACATCACTTTCCTTCGTATGACACTGCCCACCGAGCAAAAACTGGTTGAATCAACGTTGTTTCCACATCATTTAAAAACAAAATCTATGTGATGACATTGAACCGATGTGGAAAAACTGATTGAATTTGCAAAAAGGATTTTCATATTTTTTTCACCAAACTTTTAACCTAAATCCAATGACATCGTGAAATATTTTGCTGATTTCACATTGAATTCACATTAGTTGAAATGTAAATCAAAATTAGACTTTGAACTGACGTCTGTGCCCAGTGGGTGACTGATCTGAAACCAATCAGTTGATTGGTGGAAATGGAGCCACTCTCTGTTAGTTTCTGTCTGTGGGGTGACTGTGTTTTAACATTTTGATCTAAGAGCAGTGTCATTCCTTAAAAACAGGTATATCCATGTACCTCTGCAAACAATGTCTCAGAGCAGAGGCCAAAGTGAGTCATATTTCACTCTAAAATGACAGAGTTCGGTTCTGAACAAACCAAGTAAAAAGACTATAAAAAGTGTCTTCAACCCACTGGGTGCCTCAGCTGCAAGCACACTCTGCACATGATCAAACAACCATTTATATGTCAGGACAAGAGTAGGGGTACTCAACTTCTTGGAAATCCTTATCTGTTGCCCAACATTGCCTAACTGTTGTACTGTTGTCTTCGGGTCGGGCAGTCTGGTAGCAGTTGTTCTTTCTCTAGTCACTTCTCCATAATGTTTATCAGTGACCTGTTCACCTTCCTCAACAGACCTGGGTCATATACTCTGTTCCCCTTTTCTCTCACAGTAACCTTCCATTCACAAAGTTCTGTTTCACCCTTCATTGACCTCTAACATGTTTATTTCTTGTTCATGTAACATAATCAATCAGTTCTAATGTGGTGACAGGAAGAAGCAGACACAATAAGGCACAAGGGGGTGTGGTATGTGGCCAATATACCACAACCACCCGAGGAGCTTTATTGTTATTATAAACTGGTTACCAACGTAATTAGAGCATTAAAATACATGTTTTGTCATGCCCGTGGTATATGGTCTGAAATACCAAAGCTGTCAGCCAATCAGCGTTTAGGGCTTGAACCACCCAGTTTATAATTCAAGTTAGAACCCAACAATCACATGAAGTAGAGTTAAAGGGGCACTTCAGATTCTTTAAGGAGCACAGTTCTGTGTCGTGTTCAGTTACGGATCCTTCTGGAAGACATATATTGTGAAGAGCAGACATGTCTTTCTTGTGGAATCTATCAGCTCCATTACATCTATCCTGTTAAAAACATTATACCTGCATTATTTTCTTGGATTGATTATATTTCCCCTGACAGTGTGATCGATGGACATATTGTTAGCATGTGCACTGCTGCTTGTATTGAAAGCAATGTGACTGATGGATATTTTGTTAGCATGTGCACTGCTGCTTGTATTGAAAGCAATGTGACTGATGGATATTTGTTAGCATGTGCACTGCTGCTTGTATTGAAAGCAATGTGACTGATGGATATTTGTTAGCATGTGCACTGCTGCTTGTATTGAAAGCAATGTGACTGATGGATATTTTGTTAGCATGTGCACTGCTGCTTGTATTGAAAACAATGTGACTGATGGATATTTGTTAGCATGTGCATTGCTGCTTGTATTGAAAGCAATGTGACTGATGGATATTTGTTAGCATGTGCATTGCTGCTTGTATTGAAAGCAATGTGACTGATGGATATTTGTTAGCATGTGCATTGCTGCTTGTATTGAAAGCAATGTGACTGATGGATATTTGTTAGCATGTGCATTGCTGCTTGTATTGAAAGCAATGTGACTGATGGATATTTGTTAGCATGTGCATGGCTGCTTGTATTGAAAGCAATGTGACTGATGGATATTTGTTAGCATGTGCATTGCTGCTTGTATTGAAAGCAATGTGACTGATGGATATTTGTTAGCATGTGCATTGCTGCTTGTATTGAAAGCAATGTGACTGATGGATATTTGTTAGCATGTGCACTGCTGCTTGTATTGAAAGCAATGTGACTGATGGATATTTGTTAGCATGTGCATTGCTGCTTGTATTGAAAGCAATAAGTAAAAACAGAAAAAGAAAGCATTACAACGGTCCTTTTTATCCACTGCTTCTGTTCTCAGAAGGATATATTCCACCTCATCTAAAGCAACTACACGTTACATGTAAACAAATACTACCTTCAGCCTCTAAGCAAAGCTGTATCTAGTTTGAAATATGCTTCACTATCAGTGTAGCCCGGGTACCAGTCTGTTTATCTAACATTCCACTACTTGTACTGCATGTCATTGCCAAATATGTTTTTTATAAATTAGAAGTTGTGCACAAATATTACATTTTTAAAGCCTGCTGTATTAAATGAATGTCCTTCAATAAAGACCAAATGGAACATTCAGTAAATCCGTTTTTTATATGAATAAAGTCTTGTTAAAACTGCCATTGCTTTTTACTTGGCCATTATCTGCTGTTTTGAGATGGGAAACTGAGCAGGTCGAGCATAACATGACATCCCTGTTCCCCACTGAACGACCGGCTAGAAATACTTGTTTTATTTAACCTCTTGAGATGGGAAACGTTTTTTTATTAAGTTGAACATGTGCTCTTTATGAAAGAATGTTACATGTAAATCTGGAGGAAAAACATCTGGAAGTTACATACTGAAACAACAATCATAAAGTTAAACATTTACCAAACTGAGAGAGAAAGTCACTTTTGAGGAGTCGTTATACCGCACCGAGCCAGGACAAGTGACGAGGGTTAGGTCAGCGTGTGGAAGTAAGATTTATTATCTTATATTATCATATCTTACCTTTTCATGTCCATAACGTCCTTGTCAAGGTAATTAAAACATGCAAATGATTGACCATTTACTGGAATATAGAATACAAAGAGTTTCACTGCAGAGATTCAAACATCTCGTGTCGACCTTCAGTACAGGTCAGTGATTCACTATTTGACAGGATGTGCGTTTGTCTGCCTGTCTTTGGACCAGGCTTAGTAAGACCTAGATCCTTGTTGAAATAAGACCTTTCTTGACTAAGTTAATTATAATCTTTAAATGTGTGAGGTGAACTTTTGCCACCGTAAGACTAATGGAGAAATAGAAAGTCACATTTAGAACATTAGGACAGAGCTAAATAATGTAATTGTGCTTCTGTATTAATGTCATTGTGCTTCTGTATTAATGTCATTGTGGTTCTGTATTAATGTCATTGTGCTTCTGTATTAATGTCATTGTGCTTCTGTAATAATGTCATTGTTCTTCTGTATTAATGTCATTGTGCTTCTGTATTAATGTCATTGTGCTTCTGTATTAATGTCATTGTGCTTCTGTATTAATGTCATTGTGCTTCTGTATTAATGTCATTGTGCTTCTGTATTGATGTCATTGTGCTTCTGTATTAATGTCATTGTGCTTCTGTATTAATGTCATTGGAACAGGAACAGTTATTACTGGGTTCTTGTTGAAATCTCTTGTATCATATTTGACTGATTTCTCTCTCGTTTTTAGATATGAGGTGTGACTGTGAGTGTGAGAATAAGAAAGGATGGCTGGTTGGTGTCTCCTTTTCACTTTGCTGGTGTTGATCCCCTCGTTGATCGTCTGTCTTTACTACACACTGGTGACATATTTATTCACTGTTCATTTGTTATACACATTTAACTGTCATTTATTGCCCTTATTGCCCATCAGTTTACACCAAACTCTATTACAAGCACCTTCATCCTGGGGTAGCCAAGCCATCTCTCCATCATACAATCCATCCTGGGGTAGCCAAGCCATCTCTCCATCATACAATCCATCCTGGGGTAGCCAAGCCATCTCTCCATCATACAATCCATCCTGGGGTAGCCAAGCCATCGCTCCATCATACAATCCATCCTGGGGCAGCCAAGCCATCTCTCCATCATACAATCCATCCTGGGGTAGCCAAGCCATCGCTCCATCATACAATCCATCCTGGGGCAGCCAAGCCATCTCTCCATCATACAATCCATCCTGGGGTAGCCAAGCCATCTCTCCATCATACAATCCATCCTGGGGCAGCCAAGCCATCTCTCCATCATACAATCCATCCTGGGGCAGCCAAGCCATCTCTCCATCATACAATCCACCCTGGGGTAGCCAAGCCATCTCTCCATCATACAATCCATCCTGGGGCAGCCAAGCCATCTCTCCATCATACAATCCATTCTGGGGTAGCCAAGCCATCTCTCCGTCATACAATCCATCCTGGGGTAGCCAAGCCATCTCTCCGTCATACAATCCATCCTGGGGTAGCCAAGCCATCTCTCCATCATACAATCCATCCTCCCCACAACTATGTAAATGTGATTTCAAGTGCTGAACTGTTTCCATAGAACAAAAATATCTGTTTGGATGTGGAGACCAGGCATGTCTTTATTTGACACTATGACATGTTGTTCTTACAGCCCAAGCCGTTTGCACTGGACATGGCCCCAGATTCTGTTGATGACAAATAAGAAAGTTGCACAACGGAAATGTACACTGAAGCGGCCAAGTGTCTCAAAGTTCGATGAAGCCTGGAAGATAGCCGAACAAAAAGCAAAGTCACCTAAACGTGGTCTGAACAGAGAGCATTCCGATGCTATGCATTTATTCACAAATAACAAACCCAAAACCAAATCTAAATCACAATCCTTCTAATTTGACTTCAACAATGTGGTTAGAAATGGCAAATCACTGTATGGAAAAACATTCCAGTACCATTCCCTGCACTTCTATCTGACGGATGCCATTCACATCCTTAAACTAAGTCAAACAGCATGTAGGACCACATACCGCAGAACTGCCTCGTCTTTTAATCAGTGTTGTTGACAAAGAGATCCCTTTTGGTTCTTTCACCTCAAACTATCAACTCAAAACCTTATACACTTTCGGTAACGTTTCCTGCTTTGAGATCAAAACATGTTTCGGGGGTAACCTGACATATTACTCTACCTATGTAAATGAGAGTGAGGTTTTAATTACGCCCTATGAGATATTCAAAGTCACTGAAGTCCAGAAGAACCAGTGGTGTGAGGTTGTCTACAAGGTAGAGAGCACTAGATCTCAGAGCAACCTGAATTGTAGATTGCTAAATGGAGTGCAATCAAACCAGAGGTAGCTTTTTTTCCATTCAGCAGAATATCAGATAAGCCTGCAGGCTTCATAATGCTCCATTGTATGTTCATATTTACTGCATATTACTGATCGTTCCCCAGCAATGTACAATGATACGTCATCTGAAACAAAGAAAACAGTTTCATCTGATTTGTGCTTTTAAAAAGGTACAGCTCTCAGATCAATAGTAAAAGCCTGTTGAAAACCTGCATTGCTTGCTCAGTTAAGATTGGTGTTTTATGTTCCTGACATTGTACAGTTCATCTGTGGATAGAAAAAAAGAACGAGGCTTAACATGAATTGCAGCTTCTATTGAAACCAATAAATAAAACACAGAGAATGAATACATGAATACTGACACTTTGTATGTGCTATTATGCCTATGCATTAGATGTGATACATTTTACACTTGTCTTGCCTGAAAGAGAATAAACAATAGGGAAGTTGAAGGGAATCAGACACACAATAGAATGACAGACAAAACATGCACAAGCCAATGAACAAGATGTTGTACCCCAATTTTATTTATTCTCATTCATATTAACAACTTTATGTTGACTGTTGGATGGAGACTGAAAGAAATATAGAGAACAGCAATATCAGCTACCAGAGATGTGATGAGAATAAGCAGGTAGTTCCTCAGAGTTAGGAGAGGAGAAGAGTACAGGTATACTGTGTGTGTGTGTGTGTGTGTTTTATTGTTTTTACAGGAAGGCTCAATAGTAGTCCTGTTTAGAACATTGAAAGCACATTAAAGCTGTTGAACACAGAGTCATAGAAAATATGTGTTCCTCTCCCTCTACGTTCATCACTCTACAGAAAAAACAGGAATGTGTTTTCAGCGTATTAAATGGTATCCCAGACAGGAACAATGGTATCCACCTCCAAGCATGACAAATGCAACAAACTATCAAAGTATTTTTCCGTCATCACATCTTGTTTGATATATTATTCTATTAAAAGATGTGATGTCAATTCAGCAATACTCTCTCTATACATGGTTTGTGTTGGCTTGACTTTTGTATATACATTTTCACATTTCAAACCACCACACGTCTGTTTCCAACTGTAACAGATGAGTAAGAACAGAGTTAGAACTACTCTCAATGGTCCCACAATGATATCAGCATTTCCTGTTTATGGTGGCCCCTCAGGGACAAACATCCACTTTGAAATCCCCCATAGTCCAGTTCTCTTCCTCACAACAATGGCATTAAAGCAGTGAATCCTTGAATCTCCAAACCTCAAGGGGTTGAACTGTAGAAACTATAATGGAATATTTCCTGAGAAACCAAAATGGAAGAGAAGTTTGGAGGACAATGATGCCATGGATGACTGGAGCTCCAGGTTACAGATGTGGATTTCTCCCAACCTTCAGATTGACTTCTCTGTTCTGCACTGGATGGTGGAGATCTAGAAAACATCTACCCAGACAGAGAGCAGAAAGACAGGTAGGCAGGCAGACAGACAGACAGACAGACAGACAGACAGACAGACAGACAGACAGACAGACAGGTAGCCTTTCAGCCAATTCATTCTCTGTCGATCCTCGATCCTTATCCAACCAGCTGCCTGGCTGTTGAAAAGCTGAAAGACGTCCTGTGCTCTCTCAATTCCTGGGCGAGTCGGCTTTTGTTAACTGCTCTTTTCCTGTGACCAGTGCCCCCACAATGTCAAATCTCAGTAGGGTTTTTGATTAGAACACTGAAGGAAGGGGACTGACATAGAAATAAATAAAGATTGCAGAATGTCCATAGGTGTTCCACTGACATCATCAGGTCGGCCATATTGGACTGGACTCTATGGGGACTGAGCAGTAGGAATGAACTTCAACACAGAGATGTCATGAGATGAGATGGGGATGAATTGAGATTGCTATAGGATGAAGGGTATCAGAGATACGTTTTAAGACAGCTGGTTAGACTTAGCAGTTATGGATGAAATGTCATCAATCCAGTATCAATTTAAAAAAGAATGAAACATACACTAAGTGTACCAAATATTAGTAATACCTTCCTAATATCAAGTTCCACCCCCTTTTGTCCTTTTGAACAGCCTCAATTCGTCAGGGCTTGGACTCTATAAGGTGTCGAAAGCGTTCCACAGGGATGCTGGCCCATGTTGACTCCAATGCTTCCCACAGTTGTCAAGTTGCCTGGCTGGTGGACCATTCTTGATGCACACTGGAAACTGTTGAGAATGAAAAACCCAGCAGCATTGCAGTTCTTGACACAAACCGGTGTGCCTGGCACCTACTACCATCAAAAACACTTTTGTCTTGCCCATTCACCCTCTGAGTGGCACACATACACAATCCATGTCTCAATTGTCTCAAGGCTTAAATCCTTCTTTAACCTCTCCTCCTTTTCATCTACACTGATTGTAGTGGATTTAACAGGTGACATCAATGGGGGATCATAGCTTTCACCTGGATTCACCTGGTCAGTGTATGTCATGGAAAGAGCAGGTGTTCTTAAAGTTTTGTACATTCAGTGTATGCACATTCAAAGGTGCTATTTCCCTTCTAAACTTGAAAATGTACAACAACACATTCTTAATCCGGAAATTAGCAGTCGTTTGGATGTGCTTTTTTTATATAACAGATGGTCATTTAATCATAGAAGTGTCTAGAATTAAATGACTATGGTTGCAGGAAAAAAAGGGGCATGATATAACATACAGTGGGGCAAAAAAGTATTTAGTCAGCCACCAATTGTGCAAGTTCTCCCACTTAAAAAGATGAGAACTTGCACAATTGGTGGATGACTAAATACTTTTTTGCCCCACTGTAACTCTAACTCCTAACCTTAACCCTCACCTAACCTAACTACAACCAATTAAGTTTAACATGGGTTCGCTGGTCAGTCATGTCCCTTTAGTTTTTCCCAGATACAAAAGAATGTCTTTGTTGAGAACTCAATCCTTGGGTTTTATTTCTCTATTAAACTGACAGTGACACACAGTAGCTACTAACAGATAACACAGAGACACCGAGCTCTACTCCAGTAGGCTATACAGTAGCATGCAAAGGTGACAGAGGGCTTCAGGTTGGACAATACATTTAGCTGAACTGTGTTCGATACCTAAAGCAGGTAAAATAGTGTGAAATGTTGTACATTGAACAATTCACTCAACAGTTTCCCAACACACATTGGCAATAAAAATCCATCAACAAGAGGACATTCCACTCTCTTCTCTTTTACGCGGTTCAAGGACACATTTGAAAGGGAATGGTTTTTTTCTTTGTAGTGTACGACACAAACAATGATGGTGACTAGTCTGTTGCAGTCAAAAAGCACAAAGGAACACCAGGAAAGAAGCAAGCACTCTTTATGTCCAGTGACCCTTAGAAACCATGTCACGGGCAACATTTTCTAACCTTATATCTCTGTCCATGTCCTCAGTCCTCGTCCTCATGTTGTTTTTCACTGAGGAGGGGCTTTGTCTTTTCACTGGCTCCGTCTTTCCCTGGAACTGCGGACTCTGACTCTGATTCTCCAGTGTGACGGGCTACCATGGGGTCCTCCATCCCCAAAGGCCCACCTCCATCCTCCATCCACATCAGGGGGGCCTCCTCACTCCACCGGCCCGTCTAAAGCTCTTCTCACACGGGCGTGGTCCGCCGGTTGACCCCGTCCTTCAGGTCATTGGGGAAGCAGTTGTGCAACTGCAGGAAATCGCCTGAGCCGTGCTCGGGGCTGTATGCGTTCTCCGTCACGCCCCCTTTCAGACCCCCCTCACGGGTCAACGTGTACATGGTCAATTCTCCCAACGGCCCCGTTGCTGAGGTCCCACCCTTCAGCCTCGCCGGGGAGTGCTCCTGCGAAGCGTCAGAGGAGCGCGAGCTGGAGTGGGGTGTCCGCCGGCGGAAGCGGTAACTGGGTATGCGTGAGTAGGGTGAGGAGGAGGACATGGAGCGGATGAAGTCGCGGTGAGCGTGGAAGCGGACCTCCTTGTTCTTCTCGATGTAGATGTTGACAGCCAGGACGGCCACCATCTCGGCCACAATGAAGGACAGAGCTCCGAAGTAGAAGGACCAGCCGTAGCTGTAGGTGTTCTTCTTGTCCTCATCCCGCTTGTCACTGGGGTCGCCGGCGTTGCTAGAGATGTAGACAATGATGCCAATGATGTTACTCAGGCCTGAGAGAGTTATAGAAAGACCGAAACACAGAGAGAGAGTGTATATGAGGGAGACACCGAAACAGAGACAGAGAGAGTCAGAACATCAGACAATCTCTCAGCCCCATTGGTTTTCCTATCAGGCTTCAGCCCTGACTTGAGGAACGTGTAATCAGACCTCTGGATAATACTAGTCATCAGTCAGAGATCCCAGAACACATCTTCTCTCTGGTCTGATAAGTAATGAACAGTCTTAATGATCGGTGCCACTGACCTCCCCAGCCCTAACACACTGCTCTAATGTACGTAGAGGACAGCTCATGGCCTTCTCAGCCTGCGCTGTGAATGGACTTCACAATTCAGACCGAGCACAGGTAACTGATGAGGGTGTGTGTGTGTGTGTGTGTCAGGCCCTGAAGGGTGTGTGTGTGTCAGGCCCTGAAGGGGGCGTGGCTTACCTGCGGCTACGAACAGGATGCCGGCGCTAAGCAGGATGCTGTTCCTGTTGCTATAGATACGTCCCACGGCCAAACACAGCCCCCCCAGCATCAACAGACAGGTGCTGAGGATAGGAAACACACTGGACGCCCGCACAATACCTGGAGTAGAGAGAGGTATGGTTAGTCACACACACACACACATGCGCACACACACACACACATGGACACACACACTCACACACACTCCCTGCAGCTATTTTCTGTACACACTGAGTGCTACTGTGGGTTTTAGATATTGAATAAAATCACTCTTTAAAGTCTATTGTCTTGGGGGAATATAAGAAAAAATACCCATAACTTTAAATGACGAGCAGTAACAACAGTTAGGATTACTACACACATAGTCACGAGGTCTGAACATTTATTAGAAGAGAAGTGAAGGAGAGGAGAGGAGAGGAGAGGAGAGGAGAGGAGAGGAGAGGAGAGGAGAGGAGAGGAGAGGAGATGAGAGGAGAGGAGAGGAGAGGAGAGGAGAGAAGAGAAGGAGAGAAGAGAAGAGAAGAGAAGTGAAGGAGAGGAGAGGAGAGGAGAGGAGAGGAGAGGAGAGGAGAGGAGAGGAGAGGAGAGGAGAGGAGAGGAGAGGAGAGGAGAGGAGAGGAGAGGAGAGAAGAGAAGAGAAGAGAGGAGAAGAGGAAAGGAAAGGAGAGAAGAGAAGGACAGGAGAAGAGAGGAGATGAGAGGAGAAGAGAAGAGAAAAGAAGTGAAGAGGAGAGGAGAGAAGTCAAGAAGAGAAGAGACAATGACCACTCACGCAGGAGGTATTCTGAGCTGTCTGTGTCATAGTCGTTATCATCTGGGAAGTGGTTGATACGGTAACAGCTCCCTACGTTAATCCCTGCAGGACATTGGAAGAAACATTGCATTGCATTTACACACAGTGACTGAAACAGCTGAGGAACAGACCTCAGTTATTAACTTAGATCGTCGATCAAATCAAATCAAATGTATTCATAAAGCCCTTTTTACATCAGCAGATGTCACAAAATGCTTATACAGAAACCCAGCCTAAAACCCCAAACAGCAAGCAAAGCAGGTGTAGAAGCATGGTGGCTAGGAAAAACGCCCTAGAAAGGCAGGAACCTAGTAAGAAACCTAAAGAGGAACCAGGCTCTGAGGGGTAAACAGTCCTCTTCGGGCTGTGCCGGGTGGAGATTATAAGAGTAAATGGCAATTAAGGCTAGATCGTTCTTCAGTCACAATGGTTGTAGAGGGTGCAACAGGTCAGCACATCTTCAGTAAATGTCAGTTGGATTTTCCTAGCCGAGCATTCCGAGGTCAAGACAGTAGATGCGGTAGAGAGAGAGCGAAAGAGGGAGGGAGAGCGCTAGAGAGCGCGAGAGAGGGTCAAAAACAGTAGGTCCGGGACAAGGTAGCACGGCTGGTGAACAGGTCAGGGTTTCATAGCCACAGGCAGAAAGGCAGAAACTGGAGCAGCAGCACAACTAGGTGGACTGGGACCGCCAGGAGTCATCAGGCCAGGTAGACCTGAGGCATGGTTCTAGGACTCAGGTCCTCAGAGAGAGGGAGAGTGAGAGTGAGAGTGAGAGGGAGAGAGAGAGGGACAGGGAGAGGGCGAGGGAGAGGGAAAGAGAGAGAGACACACAGAGACAGAGAGAGATACAGAGAGAGAGACAGAGAGAGACAGATACAGACATAGACAGACACAGAGAGACGGAGACAGACAGAGAGAGGGAGAGAGAGATGTAAGAATTAGAAGGATCATACTTATTAAGTTCACACAGGAAACCAGATAAGACAGGAGAATTTTACCAGATAGGACAGACTGACCCTAGCACCCCAGCACATAGACTATTGCAGAATATACACAGGAGGCTGAGACAGGGGGGTCAGTGAATATGATCAAATTGGGGTTCTAGTCAAGATTCTAGCAGTCGTGTTTAGCACTAACTGAAGTTTATTTAGTGCTTTATCCTGGTAGCCGGAGAGTACAGCATTGCAGTAGTCTAGTGAAAACAAAAGTGGTCCTACAATGGAACCTTGACGAATATTGAAACCTACAATTGATTTGTCAGAGGACAAACCATCCACAGAGACGAACTAATATCTTTCTGACAGATAAGATCTAAAGCAGGTAAGAACTTGGCCGTGTAGAGAAGGTTTCCAACCTCTCCAGAGGAATGTGGTGATCGATGGTGTCAAAACGTGGTACTAAGGTCTAGAAGCACGAGGACAGAGGCAGAGCCTTGGTCTGACGTCATTAAAAGGTCCTTTACCACCTTCACAAGTGCAGTCTCAGAACTATGATGGGGTCTAAAATTAGACTGGAGCATTTCGTATACATTGTTTGTCTTCAGGAAGGCAGCTTTTATTTTAAATGCTTGAGTGGGAGATTCGATATAGGCCGTTAGTGGGGGGGAGGGGGGGTCAGGCTTCGTTACTGCCACTTGTATTGAGTTTGATACAAATGATGTTCAACATAGGAGGGCCAAGCACAGGAAGTAGCTCTTTCAGTGGTATAGTTGGAATAGGGTCCAGTACAGTGACGTGTATTCATGGCTGCCATTTTCTTTTTTCAATTTGCAACAGGCTGAATGTATCTCACAAGAGAAAGCCTCCGAGCGACACAGAGTCTCTCTGTTTCTCTACGTAGGTCGACTATCTGATGCTGTCTGGTCCAAACCAATATGACATTGTTGCCTCCTTTAGCATTGAATCCAAGGGAAGACAGCAAGCATCTGGCCTCCATTGACAAAAATAGTATACAAAACTAGCCAATCATTGTTGAGCTGAACTGAGCGACCTCAGCTGTGCATGGTCCAGGTGCATTAAAAAAAGTGTTAACTCCTATCAAATACCAGAAAAACTTTCAATGTTCCATTTTGTTGTGTTGTTTTCCTCCGGTAGCTAGCTAGCCAGCTAGCTAAACTTGGCCCTTTCCTAATTTAGCCATGGATGGAGACAGGGATTTGGAGTTTGTTTTTACTTAATTCTCCGTACCTGCTAATGATTAAAAGGATGGAAGTTCAATATGTAGCTAGATGTAGAAGGCTAATGTTAACTAGCTAATGTTGCCCACAAATGGAAGTTAGGCTAGTGAGCAAGCATTTTAGCCAGGTAGCCTAGGACAAGAAATAATAGCGTGTTCTGTATGACAGAGCACTAAGCCGTTTTGTGAACATTAAAGAGAGCAGGATGATGGCATTGGAGTTTCTCTACAAGTAGGGTGAGTCAACATGTTTTTCTATTTGCACGAACGCTCACACAGAAATCAGAACCAATGACAGCCACATCATATTAAGCTTACGTTGATTGGACTAAATCGTTTTTGGTATCTTTTAGTTGTCACTGTATTAGACTAAGCAGAGGTGATTTGATGATGTTGAAGTGTAAATGGTGCTGGAATAGTGGAGCTTCTGTTTTCTTTGTGACTTACAGTAACTCTCTGTGGTTCTAAATCAATAGTTATTTAGAAGTCTGAAAATGTCAGAAACATTAACTTTCTTGACTATGCTGTGAGTCATGTAACTGTCTGTTACTGTACATGGAATATGCTTTGTGGACTTCACTGGACAGAGGTGGCTTCCTCAGGGATTTCATCCACACACTGCTTCTGGTCCAGTCGGCAGCTGGAAGGTTTAGAGGCTATGACTATTTTCGTGAATGTGTCGAGAGATACAGGATAAAATAACTTGAGTGTCTCCCATTGATCCTAGGTCCTGGCAGTTCTGTGCAGATAGAACAACTTAGTTTTGGAGAAATAGGCAGGTTCAAAGAGGAGTCCATAATATACTTTCTAATGATCAGGATCTTTTCATCTAAGAAGTTAATGAATTCATCACTGCTGAAGTGAAGGCCACCCTCTCTTGGGGAATGCTGCTATTTAGTTAGCTTTGCAACAATATCAAAAATACATGTTGGATGGTTTTTATTCTCCTCCATCAGGTTGGAAAAGTAGGCTGATTGAGCAGCAGTGAGGGCTCTTCAATATTGCAAAAAAAAATTGAAAAATCTGAGGAACTGACCCCGGTTAATTTCTTACACATTAGACTAATACAGTACTTGAAGATAAGGGCACCAAGGGGACAATATAAGAGAATAGAAAATGGCATCTCATTTAAAACATGTATTGCCTTCCTCCTATTGAAAAGCTCTAGATTCTCATAACTTAGTGATGAATAGCACTGTAGGACACAATAGGACTACATATTTTATTAATCCACTATAACAAGCTGTTTAACACTGAGATATTCATCCACTATAACAAGCTGGTTAACACTGAGATATTCATCCACTATAACAAGCTGTTTAACACTGAGATATTCACCCACTATAACAAGCTGGTTAACACTGAGATATTCATCCACTATAACAAGCTGTTTAACACTGAGATATTCATCCACTATAACAAGCTGTTTAACACTGAGATATTAATCCACTATAACAAGCTGGTCAACACTGAGATATTCATCCACTATAACAAGCTGTTTAACACTGAGATATTCATCCACTATAACAAGCTGGTTAACACTGAGATATTCATCCACTATAAAAAGCTGTTTAACACTGAGATATTCATCCACTATAACAAGCTGGTTAACACTGAGATATTAATCCACTATAACAAGCTGGTTAACACTGAGATATTCATCCACTATAACAAGCTGTTTAACACTGAGATATGAATCCACTATAACAAGCTGGTTAACACTGAGATATTCATCCACTATAACAAGCTGGTTAACACTGAGATATTCATCCACTATAACAAGCTGTTTAACACTCAGATATTCATCCACTATAACAAGCTGTTTAACACTGAGATATTCATCCACTATAACAAGCTGGTTAACACTGAGATATTCATCCACTATAACAAGCTGGTTAACACTGAGATATTCATCCACTATAACAAGCTGTTTAACACTGAGATATGAATCCACTATAACAAGCTGGTTAACACTGAGATATTCATCCACTATAACAAGCTGGTTAACACTGAGATATTCATCCACTATAACAAGCTGTTTAACACTCAGATATTCATCCACTATAACAAGCTGTTTAACACTGAGATATTCATCCACTATAACAAGCTGGTTAACACTGAGATATTCATCCACTATAACAAGCTGGTTAACACTGAGATATTCATCCACTATAACAAGCTGTTTAACACTCAGATATTCATCCACTATAACAAGCTGTTTAACACTGAGATATTCATCCACTATAACAAGCTGTTTAACACTGAGATATTCATCCACTATAACAAGCTGTTTAACACTGAGATATTCATCCACTATAACAAGCTGGTTAACACTGAGATATTCATCCACTATAACAAGCTGTTTAACACTGAGATATTCATCCACTATAACAAGCTGGTTAACACTGAGATATTCATCCACTATAACAAGCTGTTTAACACTGAGATATTAATCCACTATAACAAGCTGTTTAACACTGAGATATTCATCCACTATAACAAGCTGGTTAACACTGAGGTATTCATCCACTATAACAAGCTGGTTAACACTGAGATATTAATCCACTATAACAAGCTGGTCAACACTGAGATATTCATCCACTATAACAAGCTGGTTAACACTGAGATATTCATCCACTATAACAAGCTGTTTAACACTGAGATATTCATCCACTATAACAAGCTGTTTAACACTGAGATATTCATCCACTATAACAAGCTGGTTAGCACTGAGATATTCATCCACTATAGCAAGCTGTTTAACACTGAGATATGAAGCTCATGGAGAGCTTGTTCAACTGAACTTCATCTTCTCCTTGGAGGCAGAATACATTATTCCATTACTCCCCCTCTTGGTTCGTTACACTGGTGTCAGAAGTGGGATTGAGAGGAAATGGAAAAGAATGTGAGGAATGGTTTGTCCTGCGATCTAGATGGACCCATGTGTGTGTTCAACACGACAAGGTGATGTTTGTCTCACCTCAAACCATTACCTTCTCCCTATATTGGCTTTAGATAAAGCAGCAAGCAGCCGATGAGAACCTCATCTAAGGTGAGGTGAGGCACTGGTTATTGGTTATGACTTTCAAAAAGGTGCAGTCAATGCCCTGCGTCTCTCTGGGGCTTGCAAATTAAGATTCCAGCTCATTGCACAACACATAAATCGTGGGCCACCACAAAGCCGATTTGAGTTAGATGCTGGAGGAACAACACACACACACTGATATTACACCACAGTGTGATTAAGAATGCATTACCCAGAGGTATTTCGTGCATTTCAGTGCATGTCCAAATTCATCTGAGGTGAATCCCTGATTGGTTGAGCTCAGGGAAAACAACCACCTTACTGGAACAACAAAGGAGTGGGCTCTCTGATGGCTTTAAGTACCTGTCTGAGGGTGTGTGTGTGTGTGTGTGTGTGTGTGTGTGTGTGTGTGTGTGTGTGTGTGTGTGTGTGTGTGTGTGTGTGTGTGTGTGTGTGTGTGTGTGTGTATGTTGGGTAGGGGAGAGACCTATTGCTGTAATATTGTACACACTCAGGGGAGGGAGGGAGGGAGGGAGGGAGGGAGGGAGGGAGGGAGGGAGGGAGGGAGGGAGGGAGGAGGAGGGGGAGGGAAGAGGGTGGAGGAGGGAGGGAGGAAGAGGAGGAGGGGGAGGGAAGAGGGAGGAGGGAGGGAAGATGAGGAGGAGGGAAGAGGAAGGGAGGGAAGAGGACGAGAAGGTTCATGGATACATAATGTTGTTGTGGTATTGCTGTTCAGCCAACCAATTCAATCATAAATAGACTACTTACCATCTCTGTCTTGGGCTGGGCTGGACTGTACCTGAGTTTATTTGCAGTGTTGAGCACAGCCAGCACTCAGCAGTGTCACTGTCAACAGTTACTGTGGTGTGTGTGTGTTTGTGTGTTTGTGCTTGTGTGCTTGCTGCATGTGTGCACTCGTGTCTTGAACGAATGTTGTAAGATTCCATGGACAACCCCTTTATCCATAGTGTTGTTGTGGTATTAACCATCTATTTCCTCCCTCAGATCCCTAATGGCTGAACACCTGTGACAGGGTTGACACAGTTTCCTCCCGACTGTATAAAAGCCTTATTACGTGAGTAACCACCAAGAAGGAACCTAACAGCTAGTCAGAGACCCAGGAGACTCTCTCTGTACACTCAGGGTGACTCACAGAGCAGGGGCCTTGAGACACAGTCTGGGCCTGTCACACAGTCTGGGCCTGTCACACAGTCTGGGCCTCCCGGGTGGCGCAGTGGTTAAGGGCGCTGTACTGCAGCGCCAGCTGTGCCATCAGAGTCCCTGGGTTCGCGCCCAGGCTCTGTCGTAACCAGCCGCGACCGGGAGGTCCGTGGGGCGACGAACAATTGGCCTAGCGTCGCCCGGGTTAGGGAGGGCTTGGTCGGTAGGGGTGTCCTTGTCTCATCGCGCACCAGCGACTCCTGTGGCGGGCTGGGCGCAGTGTGCGCTAACCAAGGTGGCCAGGTGCACGGTGTTTCCTCCGGCGCATTGGTGCGGCTGGCTTCCGGGTTGGATGCGTGCTGTGTTAAGAAGCAGGTTGGGTTGTGTATCGGAGGACGCATGACTTTCAACCTTCGTCTCTCCCGAGCCCGTACGGGAGTTGTAGCGATGAGACAAGGACAAGGACAAGGACAAGGACAACAATTGGATACCACGAAATTGGGGAGAAAAAGGGGTAAAAATTCAAAAAATAATAAAAAATAATAATAATAATAAATCACTGTATGTTTATATGCCAAATAAACACCTCATGTAACTGATAATTGTCCCGAAGAAGAGCATCATTACCCAGTAGTGGTGCGTGGGTAAAATCCCGGGGGAAGCCAATCCCCCCAGAAAAGCCAGATTTCCACATATACTGTATGTTGTGATAATTGCATTGTTTGCTCTGTTAGTTAATGTTAGTTAATGTGCCTTGCCACCGTGATACTGTATATACAAAAGTATGTGGACAACCCTTCAAATGACTGGATTCGGCTATTTCAGTCACACCCGTTGCTGACAAGTCATTTTGTAAAATATCTGCCCTGCTAGAGCTGACCTGGTCAAGTAATGTTATTGTAAAGTGGAAACGTCTAGGAACAACAATGGCTCAAGCGCGAAGTGGTGTGCCACATAAGCTCACAGAACGGGACCGCCGAGTGCTGAAGCACGTAGTGCGTTAAAATCATCTATCATCAGTTGCAACACTCACTATCGAGTTCCAAACTGCCTCTGGAAGCAACGTCAGCACAAGAACTGTTAGTCGGGAGCTACCTGCCCGACTGCATAGTGCCAAAAATAAAGTTTGGTGGAGGAAGAGTAATGGTCTGGGGCTGTTTTTCATGGTTCAGGCCCCTTAGTTCCAGTGAAGGGAAATCTTAACTCTACAGCATACAATCACATTCTAGACAATTCTGACTTTGTGGCAACAGTTTGGGGAAGGCCCTTTCCTTTTTCAGTATGACAATGCCCCTGTGCACAAAGCAAGGTCCATACAGAAATAGTTTGTCGAGATTGGTGTGGAAGAACTTGACTGGCCTGCACAGAGCCCTGGCCTGCACATAGCCCTCACCTTTGGGAAGAATTTAAACACCGACTGCAAGCCAGGCCTAATCGCCCAACATCAGTGACCAACCCCACTAATGCTCGTGTGGCTGAATGGAAGCAAGTCCTCACAGCAATGTTCCAGCATCTAGTGGAAAGCCTTCCCAGAAGAGTGGAGGCTGTTAAATCAGCAAAAGGGGGACCAACTCCATATTAATGCCAATGATTTTGGAATGAGATGTTCGACGAGCATGTGTCCACATACTTTTGGTCATAAAGGTTTAAAGGCAGAGACAATAAGAAGACAGAGGAGCAGAATAAATTCAACCACACCTTCGTTTCATCACAAAACCGGACAGTAACCTCTGTCCAGTGAAGTCCACAAAGCATATTGCATGTATTGTAACAAACAGTTACATGACCTACAGCATAGTCAAGAAAGTTAATGTTTCTGACATTTTCAGACTTCTAAATAACTATTGATTTAGAACCACAGAGAGTTACAGCAAATTGCAAAGAAACAGGAGCTGCCTCCACTATTCTAGGACCATTTCAACTTCAACATTTCAACATCATCAAATCACCTCTGCTTAGTCTAATACAGTGACAACTAAAAGATTCCAAAAACAATTTAGTACAATCAACGTAAGCTAAATAAGATGTCGCAGTCCATGGTTCTGATTTCTCGCTGTGTGTGTGTGTGTGTGTGTGTGTGTGTGTGTGTGTGTGTGTGTGTGTGTGTGTGTGTGTGTGTGTGTGTGTGTGTGTGTGTGTGTGTGTCTATTTAAGTGGAAAAAACATGTTGACACACCCTACTTGTAGAGAAATGCCAATGCCATCCTCCTCTCTTTCATGTTGATGAAACGGTCTATGACTCTGTCATAAAGTACACATTTTTTGTTTTTGTTTTCCTAGGCTACCTGGCAACGTTAGCTAGTTAACATTAGCCTTCTGCATCTAGCTACATATTGAACTTCCATCCTCTCAGGCCGGGGCACAACAATGTATGAATTAATGGTTGGATCAGAATCACCGTTATAATCATTGGCCAGTACGGAGAATTAAGTAAAAATTAAGTAATCCTTATCTCCGCCCATGGTTAATTTAGGATAGGGACAATTTTAGCTAGCTAGCCACTGAAGGACAACAACACAATGAGATGCAACAATTAAAGATGTTTCTGTCAATGACGTATGCTCTCAATGCGATTTGATAGGAGTGAAGCCAAATCCAAACTGGCTTCTTTTGACACTCAGTTTAGCTCAACGCTGATTGACTATTTTATACTTTTTTTGTCAAGGGAGGCCAGATGCTTGCTGGCTTCCCTTGTCTTTAATGCTACAGGTGGTAACAATGTCATCCTCTTTATGACCAGACCGCATCAGATAGATGGCCTACACGTAGAGAAACAGAAAGGCGTTGTTTCACTCGCTCAGATGCTTTCTCTGGTGAGATACATTCAGCCTCTTGTGAATTGAAGGGAAATTATGAAAACACAGAGAGACGAAAGATAAATAACTTAATGTTTTCTTAATTTTGGGGGAAGCCTGGCTTCTCTTGGCATCCATGAAAACACACCACTGTCGTTACCAAGACGACAGTGTGTTTTGTTCTTTCTAACAGAAGAGATGTTTGGACATGACAATGACATTGCTAGAATGGACGTAATGGGTGAGCAGTCATTTATTTATGTCCAGCATTTCCCCTCTCTTGCCTCTTCCCTCCTCACCCATTTCATCTCATCCCATCCCCCGTCCTCCCTCCCCCAGAGCGTCTCACTCAGACCCCAGCTCCAACCTCTCCAGTCTGTCTGCCGCCATGGCCCCTTCCACCTGTGTGTGTGTGTGTGTGTGTGTGTGTGTGTGTGTGTGTGTGTGTGTGTGTGTGTGTGTGTGTGTGTGTGTGTGTGTGTGTGTGTGTGTGTGTGTGTGTGTGTGTGTGTGTGTGTGTGTGTGTGTCGGTCTGTCTAGGGGAAGAGGAAAAGAGAATATTGCATCTGATTTGTAATCCGATTAGAGACTGAGGCTCCTGGGCTTGTGATTTACGAGCGGTGGTTATCAGTCTAATGTCTAAGGTGTGTGTGTGTGTGTGTGTGTGTGTGTGTGTGTGTGTGTGTGTGTGTGTGTGTGTGTGTGTGTGTGTGTGTGTGTGTGAGCGAGAGAGCAATAAAGAGACAGACAGACAGACAGACAGACAGACAGACAGACAGACAGAGAGAGAGAGTGAGAGAGAGACCAGTCCCTGAGCCCTTCCTGGGAGACCACCGCTGGGCACATCCTCTCCATGGCAACCCCAGTTCTGTTTCAACAGTCTGATTTCCATAATGTCTCTAAGGATGCCTTTGACATCTTCATTGGCAACCACCAACAGACAGCCTGTCACATGGCTCCCTGTCAACAGCCCCCTAACCCTTCAAGAAATATATCCCCCAACACACACACATCTGTCTATACCTGTTGTTTACGAAGCATGTGTCAAATACATTTTGATTTGAAACACAAAACACAGATATTACATAATGTACACCCACACACACATGCATGCCCTGTGAATGAAACAGCTATCACAGCACAGCATTGCTGTGGGTGACAGGGTGATGTACTTTGCCATTATTGTGAATTAACTCAGCTCAGCCAATAACGCGAGAGCCTCAGTGGAATAGACCAATCGCATTACAGTATCACAGCATCATATCCTACACTCTCTCAGCTCTCCCTGGTGTCTACCCTGCCTTTTTCCTATCCTCAAGACATATCATCTCTCCAGTTGAATATTTTAATGGGCAGATTAATTAAGGATACCCTCCAAATGAACATCAATACATATATCTGCAATATATAGCATCATTAATACAGCCTGGGGGCTATAATGTAATGGTACATGAGGTGGCTGCATAGTACAGTCAGTGAATGTAAGGCAGAGTCCCAAATGTTATCTTATTTCCTTTGTAGTACACTACTACGCTACTTTCAACCAGGGACCATATGGCTCTAGTCAAAAGCAATGCACTATATAGGGAATAGGGTGCAATTTGGGACTCAGCCTTACATTCACTGACTGTACTATACAGCCGCATAGTATACCATTACATCATCAAAAGGGGCCAGTGAGGCTGTGGGTTGGAGTCTATCAGGGGGAGTAATCTGGTTTTATATAGCTGTAAACAGATAGGACACTGTTCCCCAGCCTATAAAACAACCAGACACTGTTCCCTGGTCCTCTCAGGTGGCAGCATAGAAATGTAATTACTAGAAGGGACAATTATTCTGTGATGGGTGGTCCAGCTCGCAGCGGCCATATTAATCTGTTTCTATGGTAGTATAGGCAGCTGGGAGTGCTGAAGGCTGGGATCACTAGGGGTGCAACTTAATAGTGCAGACTGGCTTCCTCTCCTTGTCTCCTTTCCTTCATCTTCACCAATGTGAATACCGGGGTGCATCTCAATAGGCTAAAGTGGCTTTCTCTCCTTGTCTCCTTACAATGTGATAAAACTGGATAGGTTAAATTCAAGTCACCGGTAAGGATCCTCCATTTCGCATTCAAACCTGTGTTTTCAGATCAGTACAACTGAATGAGAGGAGGTGAGGATGAGGTGAGGAAGCCACTTTAGACTATTGAGATGCACCCAGCAATAGGCTGAGAGAGGCTGGACTGGGGGCTTGTAGGCCTGTTGTAAGACAGGTCCTCACCAGACATCACCGGCAACAACGCCGCCTATGGGCACAAACCCACCATCACTGGACCAGACAGCACTGGAAAAAGGTTATCTTCACTGATGAGTTGCGGTTTTGTCTCACCAGGGGTGATGGTCGGATTCGCGTTCATCGTTGAAGGACTGAGCGTTACACAAAGGCCTGTACTCTGGAACGGGATCGATTTGGAGGTGGAGAGTCTGTCATGGTTTGGGGCGTCATCGGACTGCGCTTGTTGTCATTGCAGGCAATCTAAATGCTGCGCATTACAGGGACGACATCCTACTCCCTCATGTGGTACCCTTCCTGCAGGCTCATCCTGACATGACCCTCCAGCATGACAATGCCACCAGCCATACTGCTCGTTCTGTGCGTAATTTCCTGCAAGACAGGAATGTCAGTGTTCTGCCATGGCCAGCGAAGAGCCCGGATCTCAATCCAATTGAGGATGTCTGAGACCTGTTGGATTGGAGGGTGAGGCCTAGGGCCATTCCCCCCCAGAAATGTATGGGAACTTGCAGGTGCCTTGGTGGCAGAGTGGGGTAACATCTCACAGCAAGAACGGGCAAATCTGGTGCAGTCCATGAGGAGATGCACTGCAGTACTTAATGTAGCTGGTGGCCACACCAGATACTGACTGTTACTTTTGATTTTGACCCCCCTTTGTTCGATGACACATTTGTGCATTTCTGTTAGTCACATGTCTGTGGAACTTGTTCATTTTATGTCTCAGTTGTTGAATCCTGTTATGTTCATACAAATACTTACACATGTTAAGTTTGCTGAAAATAAACGCAGTTGACAGTGAGAGGACATTTCTTTTTTTGCTGAGTTTAGAAGGACAGAAGAAGAGAAGAGAGGTGTAGAAGAGAGAAGAGTATGAGTGAGTGAAGCAAAGAGAAGAGAATTGGAGGAGAAAGGTGGGGAGGGGCAAAGCTGAGGGCAGCATGCAAGAGGAGAGGAGAGGAGAGGAGAGGAGAGGAGAGGAGAGGAGAGGAGAGGAGAGGAGAGGAGAGGAAAAGGTAGAGATGAGAAGAAAACAGAGGAGAGTAGAAAAGTGGCAGTGCTGGTGGAAGTGAGAGCCCGGTGGCTAATTAGCACCCTTGTGGCCTTTCGGCTGACACATTTTAATTACAGACCTGTGGAACATGCTGAGAATGCCAAGCGAGATTCAAAATAAGCTAATTATGAGCGCAATAGTGAGAAAGGAGCTGTCCAGTGCTGAAATCAAACTAACAAAAGACAAAGGTTTGATTTCAGCACCGGACAGCTTCTTACTCTCTGCTACAGCTAATAGCATAGATGGCAGGGATGCTGATGGGCGGGGATGCTGGACAAAAGGGATTCTTCTTCTGCTGACAAATGTATTCAAAGACTTACAGCACCACACTCTGTGGACAGCGCTCAAGCTCTCTGCTCTGTCTGCGAATGGAACCAGTGATTGGAACACAAAGTGCTTGTGGAATAGTGATTTCCAGAGCACTAAATTATGAATTTCTGAAATTACAATCACAAGGGAATAGAATTAAAGATGGCCATTGACCAATCTGAAGATAGAATTTGTGAAACAAGCCGCTAGGCTACATGCTGCTTTTACATTTTTATCCCATGAGTCTACATGTCAAAAGAATGAACACTTCCTGAGAAGAACACTGAGAAATGAGCTGTCCAGTGCTGAAATGAAACTAGCACAGAGGCTAATATGAACAAAATCAAATCAAATCAAATCAAATTTTATTTGTCACATACACATGGTTAGCAGATGTTAATGCAAGTGTAGCGAAATGCTTGTGCTTCTAGTTCCGACAATGCAGTAATAACCAACAAGTAATCTAACTAACAATTCCAAAACTACTGTCTTGTACACAGTGTAAGGGGAACACATTAGTGGGCTGTGTTCATGCCTATAGGGCTTGCTTATGTGCTACTTTAATTTCAACACTGGACAGCTCAAGATTCACTCTGCTCAACAAGTGCTTACTGTCCCCATGTTTTAGATGTGTTACAATGTGTTTCGACTGTCTGGTGTCACAGCCGCTGACTCCTAGAGAGGCTACATATCTCACACTTATTGTACGGACCTTGAAGTTGGATTGTGAGGTCAGGTGACAAATACCTTTTCGTACTGACTACACTATCAATTGCATTACACAGAATGATTTTTCAAGTTTCAAGTTTTCATCACAGATAGAACTACAACTAGATAGAACTAGGAAGCCATATATTTCACCAGATGTATAAATGTGAAGCATCCGGTTGGTATTTCCACTCACTACCAAATATGGTGATGAGAGGAAGCCCAGTAGCCCACATTTTGCTAATTTTCTCATCGATGAAACATTTGATCTTCATACAGTTTTCTTTTTCCAAACTACAATATATAACAATCAGAGTGGACTGCATGTTGTAGACGTTACCCATTCCTAAAGTTTCAAAAAAGTCCATTGTTTAGATTTAGAAGGAGTTCAAGGGTGAATTGCACACACAAACTTCACCGAGTAGGCATTCCCTAGCAGAAATATGCAAATAAATATTGGAAAGCGCCAATAGGATCTCACTAGCTCGTCCTTGGCTCTGCCTTGCTTGTTCTGCCCACTATGATTCATTTGCTCCGATGAAAACGACAGACTTTGGTCTATCTTGGGTTAGTAATAAAAACTCTTAGTTTATATTGTCACAAGTAGGCCTACAGTGAAATACTTTCTTGCTTTCTCTTTCCCAACAATGCAGCAATCAAGAAGTAGTGTAAAAAATAAATACAAAGTCAAGTCAAACCAAAACACATGAGAATTAGAAATAAGTTCAACACGAGAAAGTGAGTAAGCTATATACTGTACAGTGTCAGTTCCAGGGTCAGTTCCAATACCATATTTACAATGTGCAGGGATACTGGAGTGGAAGGGGTAGATATGTATAGAGAGAGGTAAGGTGACTAGGCATCAGGATATATGATAAACGGAGTAGCAGCAGAGTATATGATGGCTATTTTAAGTTGTGTTTTTATTGTCATGTGCACTAGTACAGTGAATTGGACTTTCTTGCTTGCTCTAAGATCTGGCATGCGTCAACAACGCCTGGGCACAGTCTCTTCCTCTTGTGTTCTTATCTACTGATGATTGTCCCCATGACAACCGTGGGACACTTGTCCACTCAAATGGCGTCTGGTGTGTATGCTCTCTCTAATTCTCTCTTTCTCTCTTTCTTTCTCTCTCTCGGAGGACCTGTGCCCTAGGACCATGCCTCAGGGCTACCTGACATGATGACTCCTTGCTGTCCCCAGTCCACCTGGCCGTGCTGATGCTCCAGTTTCAACTGTTCTGCCTGTGATTATTATTATTTGACCATGCTGGTCATTTATGAACATTTGAACATCTTTGCAATGTTCTGTTATAATCTCCACCCGGCACAGCCAGAAGAGAACTGGCCACCCCACATAGCCTGGTTCCTCTCTAGGTTTCTTCCTAGGTTTTGGCCTTTCTAGGGAGTTTTTCTTAGCCACCGTGCTTCTACACCTGCAATTCTTGCTGTTTGGGGTTTTAGGCTGGGTTTCTGTACAGCACTTTGAGATATCAGCTGATGTACAAAGGGCTATATAAATACATTTGATTTGATTTGATTTTGATAGTGGTACATTGATCTGTTAGATACATTTTGATTCAAATGTCAGATTGTCTGAATAAATAGCATGTCTAGCCATAATGTACTGTAGATAGCCTATGTATAGTCTATTCAGATGTACAGTACTGTGGATAGGTCTATTTATAGTCTATTCAGATATACAGCACTGTAGACAGGCCTATTTATAGTCCATCCAGATATATACAATAACTGTGGAACCTCTGTATGTGCAAGAACTGTAGCAAACAAACACAGCAGTCAAAAATATAGAAACGCTTGTTTACTTTTTTCCCTTTCCTTGATGACTTCTGGTTTCTGTTTTCTTTGGGCTACTTATAGAGCTAGCTGCATACTGCTCCATTCAGCTTTCAGCTTTATAATAAAAATGAAACGTGGCTAAACTAAACTATCCTAAATAAAAAAGACATACAGACTGGATTCTCTTTTCAGACTTTTATTTTGCTACATGTGTAAAAATAAAGGTTACAACTAAATCTTGTAAGGAAAAAAAAGTGTCTGTCTTGCTTGTCTTTAGGTGACAGGGGTGTACTGGCTGGACATCTCCCAGCTGTATGTGTTATAGTACACCTGTGGTGGCGCATAGCAGCCGCAGCAATAGGCCATGGGCTGGACAGTCGCCCATGTGTATGTCATCTGGATCTGCTCGCTGATATCATAACCCGATGTCTGCACCGACCCGGAGTCGGTTGCACGCGCTCCAGGGGTCTCAATGATCTCGAGGGTCTCTGAGATCTTGTTAGCTGCTGCGGCGGTGCCACGGTTACCAGAAGACGAGGCGATGGCCGTGGCGAGTCCATTAGCAATGGTTGTACCAATGGCAGCAGCGGCGAGGTCACATTTGATGGTCGAAGCAGTAGTCACGCGGAAATCACCTGAGCCCAACCGGGTCTCGAGGTTCTGGATGGCTTTTGGAGCGAGTTTCTCCGCGGGGCTAGCATTGGGAATTGGGCTCCAATCCCCGGCCTCAGGTCGAAGGCTCAGTCCTTGGGCGGTCGCCACGGCTCGTTTCAAAAGCTCAGTTAATTGTCGAGACTTCACTCTCTTGTCCATTTCAATTGCCATCTTGATTGACAGGGTCACGGTGTCAACTAAGTCGATGTGGGTGTCCATGTCTGATGGCTTTATGATGGTTGATGGACGATGCAGCGCTTTTTTAGGTTTTGGAACGTGGCGTCATAATGGATGCGAACATTTCGTCACACGTTTACATCATTCATACACATCAAGCACTGTTATCTTATTTGATGTCTTAGATTTTTTTGTTTCTGTTATGTTTACTACCGTGCTATATGTTTACACTGAATATATAGGCTATTTGCAGAGCTGAAAGAAACGCCAGGGAATAGGATGTTGAAAAACGACGGGGATATATTAAAAAATCAACTAGGTTGTCCTAATTAGACTATCATGGCCTGTAATATATTTGATAGCCTACAAAACCACGGATGTGTTGAAGAGCTATACCAATCACAGGCCTGCCATCATCCATGCTCATCAAACTTCCTCAGCCTTTCCTTTTCCAGCTGTTATTTTCCTATAGAAAGCAGTGCAATAAAACACTCATGCAATGACAGCACTGCGTGATAACCACATCAGATACTGCACTCCGGCTGCCAAGCCATTTGTTTTCTCTGATGGGCCTGTCCAAGCCACGCGAAGGGGGGCCGAGCCACGCCTGACTTTCAAAAAATGACCTGCATTAGGCGCGTCCATGCGCTCGTGGATGTCTGTGGTGTGGAGCGGACATGGATAGATCAGGAAAGATTACTCATTTGTGTTGGAATAGGAGCTGAACACAGAAACAGACATAGGCCTACCTTTTGGATTACATAAATGGATTATGCCGCCAAAGCCTCGTGTAAAATAACCTGGCTAATCTTGGAAACTTTTCTAGCTTTTTCAAATTGATAGTGTGTTAAACTGTTGTCCATATTTATAATTTCAACAGTGTTGCTTATTAGCAAATACATTCACTATCAGGAGGCCAACATCTTGTAAAATGATGAGTTCTGGCTTTAGTCTACGTCAAGCAGTTCAGCACCACCGACAGCTGCTCGAGCGCTTTGCTCAGTCTGCGACTGGAACACAACAAAGTGCTTCTAGAATAGTGTCTTCCCGCGCGCTAAATTATACACGTCTACTTGCTAGTGATATCCACACCCCTCAGCACACGTATTCTCAAACCATTACTGACGGCATTGAGGTCAGGAGTGACTGTGGGTTGACTGAAGGGACACTTGACTTGCAAATTGGGGTGGTAAGCCCTAAGGTCCCATGATATAAGACAACCTTGTCATATAGGCTAGGATAATTCCCAAAGCCTTGGAAAAAGCATAACAAGTACAGGTTAAAGTCAGTGATTTGTTGGACAACAATGCCAGCAGCTTTGTTTCACCCACTTAAGCTAAACCACCTCAAACTGTTACGGAACATTATGTTATTCAAGTAGAGTGTGATACAAGAACCTAAACCTTGAAAACGTCTTAATTCCAATGGTTCTAAAAGGCTAACAGCAGTGGATGAATGGTAATATATTGTTGCCATTGCCTCCGCCTCTGACCAATTAGACTACGAGCCATGTAGGCCTATTGGGGGCTCTGGTCTATACACCACTTATTATCAAAATACTTCACATAAAACTACATTAAGCAAGCATGTCTAGCTATACCTATAAAAAATATATGCATTTGTACATCTTTAATGGCATAAGAACATCATATTTTACTTTGCTTGGACAATGAAATCTCTGTACAGATTCCTCTTTATTTTTATAACCTAGTCTCTCATGTTTCCATAGCAATTAGAGAGACGTTGCCAAGCAACACCCTCAAATACAATAAAGACGTGAATGAAGGCAGAGCTCGTCCTGAAGGCAGGACTCATAAAGGTCCTCAGAGCGTCTTTAAGTTTAGCAACAGTGTAGTGAAAATATCAACCAACTTCACTCTGTCAGTGATTTATAAACTTTTTAAACAAGTGTGTTGATTAACTTGTTTTCTCCATAATCCACTCATAGAATTATAGCGCCGCTTCAGATAGAAACATATTCCCTGTATTTAAACTAGATAATTCTTACGGCCAACACCTGCTGCGTTTAATGTATTTGTCATGCTCATATCACTGCCAAACAGTCCTTATTAAAGACTACCCTATTTACTCTCACCTTGTTTGGAGCGCGTAAAAACGCACCCTTTGACGGCGTTAAGTCTCTTCCTCTCTCTTAGCGAAGAGAAGCCAATACAGTTGACAGTAGAAACAAAACAGCTCCTCTATGATACAGACAATTACCTTCTTCCTCCAAATACTACCCATAAGCACCCTTTCTCCACATGAACTCAACATGACTTCACATTACCAAAGTATAATAGAAAGAGTAACCTATTTCAGCTTGCCTTACCTTCAATACAACATATTCTCCACAGCCCAGAGTGCGTAAGATCTCCCCTTGCCTTCTTGGGTTGTGACTGGGTGTCATCCGTACTGGCATTGGTTGCGTTGCATATGTATGCCCGTGAGTACAGCCAGTAGTCCGTCCCTATGGCTATGGTCATGAGGCTGAAAGCGGCGAAAGCCCCCACGGTAGCCAGCAGTGTCTGAACCCCACGGTCACACCACGCCATGGCGCTTCATATTATTCAACAGAGCCCGGTCTACACACACCTGGAGAGCGTCACGGCGCGGCGGGTCATCTGGTCATACCGCATGTCCACTGCGCTTTGCTCGCTCCTCTCTCCTCTCCAAGGATCTGAGACGTGGGCTACGTGTTGACTATGGGTGACACTGGATCCCAATGTTCACTTGGAGCTGTAGCGCTCACTCCGTGTGACAGCCAGCTTGAGTGATCCGAACGGGAGAGAAATCGGTGTCCACACTGATCTGACGCGCGCAAACAGCCCACATGTTTGGCCATTCATAGTTTCTGAATCGCCTGATATTTTACCCCAGGTTGATTCTATGTTCCTGGTTTGCTCCTGCCCTATATACCAACTTTTATTGGAATCAGAACCTGTCAATATCACTGATCTATGGAGAGATGTCACTAGGAAGGGAGGGGCTGCAGAGAAATAATGACAGTCAGGTATTGACATCTCTCTCTGTGGTCTACCTCTCAAGCCAGCTCAAGCCTGGTTCATGTGTCAAAGACATGGAGACCTGAATTACCATCCTAAACCCCAGATATCTGGCCCAATATATCACCCAGATACGTGGTGCTTACCGGTATTGTCTTAGACCTACTCTCACTACTTACTGCTGCCCTCAATGCCACTGTAAAACGAAAATGGCAACAGTCACTCATTTTATTCTTGATTATAATTTAAGCTAAACAGACTGGCAATCAGGATAGCCCAAGCCCTCTGTACAGACTGTTAAAAATGCACTTAGATGTTTACTGAGTACATGTTACTATCAAGCACACTATAAATCACAGCAGGCAGTAGGACACCACTGTTCTTCACATGTAGCCTGAGGCCTATATGCTATTATAGGTATTGATGAAACAATATTACAACCTCATGCCACATTAACCTTTGGAGAAGACTAGAGACAAGCCAATAAGACACAGCCTGCATCTCAAACGGCACACTATTCCCTTTTAATTGCACTACTTTTGACCAGGACCCATAGGGCTCTGGTCAAAAGTAGTGCACTGTATAGGGAATATGGTGCCATTTGAGATGCACAAAGAGCTACCTGCCTGTGCTAGCCAGCCTGTG